>NC_053024.1:650837961-651137961 GCF_003073215.2 Triticum urartu | reverse complement strand
CGGTTGTTCCACTAGCCGGCTCGACGTCTTTGCCGTCCTCTTCTTCGTCATCCTCGCCCTCGTCGCTGGAGGCGATCTCCTCTGCCGAGTCTTCGCCCACCGCCGGGTTCAGCCCGAACCACTCCTCCGGCTGGGCAACGCCGTCATCATTGATTTCAAGTGCAAAGACACTGATGTCGGTGCACTCGGCGATCGTCGAAGCACGCTGGGCGATAGCCGGCCGCACCTCCTCCAGCTCCGCGTCGGCCTCCAGCCGCCAAGTGCGCAGCTGGTCCAGGTTCAACCCTGGGTACCAAGCCGAACGAACTCCAATGCCCGCCCGGCTCCAAGACGGGCCGCCGACGCCTTCCAAGCTTCAAAGCGACCGACTGCGACCTCCAGCCAGTCGGCAGTCCGGCTTGGGGTGCGGGGGATCGTCTCGCCGGGCCAGAGGGCGGCCAACACCTGCGCCCCGGCACGTTGGAGCCGGCGAAGCATCCGATGAGCCGGCTGCAACCGCGCCTGGACAGCCAAGAGCTGCTCCTCAAGCGTCCGGTTCGCGTCCGGTGCGATGTTGGCCCCCGCCTCACGGCGCGCCTCGCGATGGGCCTCGATGCTTTGGGCGGCAAAGGCGGAGTAGCCGGGAAAGTAGTCTGCACAAGAAAGCAGGCAGCAGCACAAGTTAGGCCAAAAACTAGGCGCCAAGGGGCAGGAGAGGAGCGAGGAAGGCGGCTTACCATCGATCAAGTCCTCAATGCGGCCGAAGCCTTCGTCCAGTGCTCGCCGAGTCTCAGCCCAGCTCGCCGCCTCGGTCTCAAACTCTGCCTTCAGGGCGGCCTCGCTATCCTGCACTTTCTGCAGGGCCGCCTTGTGGCTTTTCTCTTGGTCAGCCAGCTTCTTGGCCAGGCGGTCACGCTCCTGGACCAAGGCAGCATACTCAGCATCCTTGGTACGAAGGGCGGCCTGCGCTTTGCCGAGCTCCCTCGTCAAGTTGGCGTTGACCCCTGAAAGCGCGAAAGATAAAATAAAACCAATAAGGAAAAAGTCGTCAAGAAAGATCCGACCCGACTGCTCAGCAGTCGGCCCGAATCTCGGGGACTACACCCAGTGGGTGCGCTGACGCGCCCCCACAGGAGAAAGACAAGATCAAGCACTTACTTCGGCTGTTGGCCAGGTCGTCGGTCTTCTGACCCAACTCCTGAGCCTGGGAGTTGAAGGCGGCAGCACGGGAGTTATGATATTCCTAGAAGTTCAGACAGGAAGCAAAAATAAGGTAGTCGTCAAGAAAGATCCGACCCGACTGCGCAGCAGTCGACCCGAATCTCGGGGACTACACCCAGTGGGTGCGCTGACGCGCCCCCATGGAAGAAATCAAGAGACCAAAGCGGCCAAGAATGAAAAACTCACCCGGATGACGGCCCGCGTCGACAGGAACTCCTGGGTGTACTGCTGCAGCAGGGCGGCCTGAGCTTGAAGCCGGCTCCGGACCTCTTGAGCTGCCGCATTCAGCTCGCCAGTCCCCCCGCTGGGAGTCCACTCGGACGAGGCGGTGCTGGCCGCCTCCAGAGCCTCAGCCGACTGGCCGGCGCTCGCAACTCGGCGCGACTCCGGCGGAGCGGCGCCTCCCCCTGCGCGCCGACGCGTCACCGGCTGCACCTCGAAGCCGGCTCTGTCCTCCGGCTCACCCCCGGCCGGCTCCTCTGGCGCCGCTGACGATTGGCCGCCTTGGCCCGCTCCGGTTGGCGCTGCCGGCGGCGCTCTCCCCGCGAGGACCACGAGGTCCTCCCTCCTCTCCATCAGCAGCGGGTCTTGGAAGATTTCCTCCGCCAGGGGCAATGGGGTGTCAGGGGCCACGGCTCGGAGGGGAATGGCGAGCAGCGGAGGCTGGTTACGCGAACCCTCCGCCTCCGTCTCCGCGGTCGCCGCCTCTGCCTGGGCCTTGGCTGCCGCGTCGGCCTGCTCCCTCGCCGCCTGGGCGGCCGCTTTTTCCGCCGCCTCGCGCTCCTCCCACGCCTCATGGGCGTTCCGCTCTGTGGCCTCCCTGAGGTCGGCGCGGGGGTCCACGCGGCGGGAGCCCAAAGACCCTCCAGTCGGCCCAACTATGGAACCGCCCGGACCCCGCTCAAGGGAAAGCGGCGCCCTGTCCAGCAAGCAGGAAAAAGTTAAGAAGAATGTTCGAACAAGAAGAGAATGATGAAGAGCATGCGACCAGGCAATCGACGACTTACGCTGAGACCGCCTGAGGCTGCTTCACCGCCTTGCGGAAGCGGGCCGCCTTCGCGGCCGCCTCATCTCGTTTTGTCGCCGCGGTGGAGGCTTTGGACTTCTTCGACCGACTGCCAAAGAGGATTGACGCGGCCCGGCACTTCTGTGAGCCGCCGCTGGCAGCCGGCACGGTGGACGAGCCTGCGCCCTGATGGTCGGCCGCCGGCTGGCGACGCGGGGCGACTTCAGCTTCGGCATCATCCGGCCAGTCCTCGAAGCTGGCGGTGAGCCTTGTGCCTCCGGGCTCGGCGTCGTCCCCCACGACGGCGTCTTCCATGGCGGCCGCCCCCAAATCCGGGTCGTCGACGTCGTCCACCGTGCGGTCAGCGACGTACTGGCGTTCTATCCCTGCTGCCCCGGTTGTCGGCGGAAGAAGGGGCTTCTGCTAAGAAGAACCGACCGATCAGAAGCCGGCCATCATAAAGCCGGCTACCAACAAAAAGAAGAAAGAGAGGAAAGCTTACCACGGACGGGGGGTTGGCGCGAGAATACGGCACCTTGCCGTATCGCCAGTCCTCAGCGAGCTTGCAATTGGAGATATAATTTACCATATATGACACCTCCGCATGAGGCATCTCCCTGGTGCTCAGCCGGCTTGGGTCGAAGCGGCCGCTCATCTGGCACATCATGTGGGGCCGGCTTTGGAGAGGAGATATCCGGCGCTCCATGAAGGCGGCCACCAAGTCGGCCCCGCTCAAGCCTTCCGACTGGATCATCACCCGAAGCCGGGAGACGGCAGCGTTCCCGGCCTGAGACAGTGACCGGGACCGGAAACTCCATGAGGGCTGCCTCCCAGCCGGCGGGCCGGCTACGTAAGCCGGTAGGTTGACGTGGTCTCCTTGTTGGGCGACGTTCTTCACGTAGAAGTACGACTTCTGCCAGATCTTCACCGACTGGATCAGGAGGATGGGCGGGAACGGGTTGTTCTCGCCCGCCCTCCTCATGGCGATGAAGGCCCCGCAGGGGGCGGGCACGCCTGCGACGACGGTGCCGAGTTTGCTCTGGAAGAATTCCCCCCAGAGCTCCAGCGTGGGGAGGAGCCCCAAGAAACCTTCGCAGAGAGAGACGAAGGTCGACAGCGGCATCACCGCGTTGGGCGTGAGGTGATGCGGCTGAAGATTGTAGAACTCGAGGAAGGAGCGCAGGAATCCGCTCGCCGGAAGGCCGAAGCCACGATGAAGTGCGAGCGGAAGACGACCCGCTCGCCCTCCTCCGGTGCTGGCGAGATCTCCGTCTCCGGCGCCAGGCGGACCCGCACGAGGTTGGCGCCGGGCAGGCGCCGAGTCTGGCGAAGGAACTCAACATGGTCCTCATGGACGTTGGAGCCATCCCACGAGCTTGACAGCGCCATGGGAGTAAGACGATGTGGTGGCGCGGTGGCGCTGAGACGGGAGGCTGCGGCGGCAACGAGAGGAAGAAAGGAGGACGAGAAGGGGCGGAGCGAGAGAAAGCGTGCGAACCTCTGTCGCTCCCCCTCATCCCCTACTTATAGGCTCGCGAGGCGGAGCCGAGGAGGCGCGGCGTGGGGAAACGTGGGGATCGATCGTGCCCACTCCCCCACGTCTCGCGATTACTGTGCCTTGATGGCGGAATAAAACCGTCGCGGGAAGGCGAGCGGTCCATGTGGGCCACGGAAGATCCATGCTCGGATCGAGGCCTGCGAGTGGCGGGCCCGGGCCTGCGGCGACGTCCCGTCGCGCGCGTGCGTTGGCAGGATTTCCTCGCCACGTGGCCCGCGTTCCCGCCTACGAGAACCGGAGCTCTCTGAAGTCGGCGCGCACAAGCAAAGCTGGCCCCGCAGGATAGGAAGCTGACCAAGCTTCTCGTCCCCTTATCAGCCTCGAAGCTCGCTCAGCTTCGGGGACTACTGTCGGAGTAAATAGCCATGGGTAGCCTAGCCGGCTTCCCCTGGCCCTTCTGAAAAAATTGCGAGCCCGTCCGGCTCTCAAGAATCCAAGACATGGAGCCGCCTTCCCCTTGCTGGCTGCCACCCAGGCCGGCTTTCGGAAGGCGGTCCGACTTTAACCCTCATGGAGAAAGCCATGGGAGGGCCGACTTCGAGAAGCCAGCCGTGAGGAGGCCGACTCCAAGAAGCCGGCTCCCGTAAAGCGGTCGAGACCGTACCCTCAAAGTTTGCATCCACCTAGCGGCGACGAGACGGGGCGTGGCTACAGTAAAGCCTGCCACCCCCAAATCCCGGAGCACGACCGGCACAGTGCGCCGTACGGGTGACCATGACCCGTCCGGCGCAGCACTGTTGCCACGCTGACCCTGATGTCATCCACGACGGCCTGCCAGTACGGCACACGGGCGGCGGGTCCCTTCGGGCAGAGAGATACCCGAAGGTGGCCACGCCTCCCCCAGTCGGCCCAAGACAGAGCCGGCTCCCCGCAGCCGGCTTGCCGCCTCCCTCGAAGGAGACGCCCCATTAAGAAGACACGACGCGGTGAGGCTACAGCGATCGCCCGCCGGGCGGCGGCACTGTAGCCACGCTTACCTCGACGAAGCCCTCGTCATCAGGTTGAGGCAACAGTAACCAGCCATCGACAAGACCCTTGGCAATGGGGCCTGCCTGTTGCCAAGGAGTTGGTAGCCAGCGGGACCCACCAGCCGGCGGGCCCCAGCAGTCGGCGGAGAAGCCGGCGAGCGCAGTCACAGACGGCTGGGCCCCATGCCCGGTCGGATTACCACTGTACCCCCGGGGGGTAGGCCTATATAAACCCCCCGAGGCACCCATGCAAAGTGTTCGACCCCCTGCTAGTTCTAGACACCACACAAGCAGAAGAAGCAAGCTAGCCGTGCCCTTCTTCCTCCTCCCACCGAACAGCTCAAGGAGCATTGTGTAGCTACTTGTCCATCTAGTGATCATGCGGAGACCCCGCAGAGCAGCAGTAGGGGTGTTATCTCCACGGAGAGCCCCGAAGCTGGGTAAGATTCGCCGGCGTGCATGTCTTCGCCTCATCCCGTTTCCAGGCACCGGCGACGTCTTACTGGCTCCCACAATGATAAGCCACCCGTTGGCATATGTCGCACCTACCACCCGACAGGTGTTGCCCTAAGAACGAGATATGTGCAGCTCCCATCAGGATGTCGGCACATCGGGCGGTTTTGCTGGACTTGTTTTACCATTGTCGAGGATGTCTTGTAACCGGGATTCCGAGTCTGATTGGGTCTTCCCGCTAGAAGGAATATCCTTCGTTGACCGTGAGAGCTTGTGATGGGCTAAGTTGGGACACCCCTGCAGGGTTTTGAACTTTCGAAAGCCATGCCTGCGGTTATGGGCAGATGGGAATTTGTTAATGTCCGGTTGTAGAAAACCTGAAGTTGACCTTAATTAAAATACATCAACCGCGTGTGTAACCGTGATGGTCTCTTTCCAGCGGGGTCCGGGAAGTGAACACGGTGTTGGAGTTATGCTTGACGTAGGTTGTTTTAGGATCACTTCTTGATCATAGTTGTTCAACTGTGCTTTTGCCTTCTCTTCTCGCTCTCATTTGCGTATGTTAGCCACCATACATGCTAGTCGCTTGCTGCAGCTCCACCTCATACCTTTTACCCTTCCTATAAGCTTAAATAGTCTTGATCACGAGGGTGTGAGATTGCTGAGTCCCCGTGACTCACAGATACTTCCAAAACCAGTTTGCAGGTGCTGATGTTACCGAGCAGGTGTCGCAACCAAGCTCAAGGAGGAGCTCGATGAAGATCTTGTCCTTTGTGTTGTTTCGTTCTAGTTGATCAGTAGTGGAGCCCAGTCGGGACGATCGGGGATCTGTGTAGCATTTGGGGTAGTCTTCTTTTATTTTGGCTCCATAGTCGGGCCTTGATTGTAACTGGTTGATGTAATGCTTTATTCATGTAATTGTGTGAAGTGGCGATTGTAAGCCAACTATGTATCTCTTTCCCTTATGTATTACATGGGTTGTGTGAAGATTACCTCACTTGCGACATTGCTTTCAATGCGGTTATGCCTCTAAGTCGTGCTTCGACACGTGGGAGATATAGCTGCATCGAGGGTGTTACAGTGAGTGGGAGCTCTGTAGCATTTCTAATATTATATGTGGATGACATATTGTTAATTGGAAATGATATAGAATTTTTGGATGGCTTAAAAGGATACTTGAATAAGAGTTTTTCAATGAAAGACCTCGGTGAAGTTGCTTACATATTGGGAATCAAGATCTATAGAGATAGATCAAGACGCTTAATTGGACTTTCACAAAGCACATACCTTGACAAAGTTTTGAAGAGTTCAAAATGGATTAGGCAAAGAAAGGGTTCTTGCCTGTGTTACAATGTTTGAAGTTGAGTAAGACTCAATGCCCGACCACTGCAGAAGATAGAGAGAAAATGAAAGATGTTCCCTATGCTTCAGCCATAGGCTCTATCATCTATGCAATGTTGTGTACTAGACCTGATGTGTGCCTTGCTATTAGTTTAGAAGGGAGGTACCAAAGTAATCCAGGAGTGGATCACTGGACAGCGGTCAAGAACATCCTGAAGTACCTGAAAAGGACTAAGGATATGCTTCTCGTTTATGGAGGTGACAAAGAGCTCATCGTAAATGGTTACGTTGATGCAAGCTTTGACACTGATCCGGATGATTCTAAATCACAAACTGGATACGTGTTTATATTAAACGGTGGAGCTGTCAGTTGGAGCAGTTCTAAACAGAGCGTCGTGGCGGGATCTACATGTGAAGCGGAGTACATTGCTACTTCGGAAGTAGTAAATGAAGGAGTCTGGATGAAGGAGTTCATATCCGATCTAGGTGTCATACCTAGTGCATCGGGTCTAATGAAAATCTTTTGTGACAATACTGGTGCAATTGCCTTAGCAAAGGAATCCAGATTTCACAAGAGAACCAAGCATATCAAGAGACGCTTCAACTCCATCCGGGATCAAGTCCAGGTGGGAGACACAGCGATTTGCAAGATACATACGGATCTGAATGTTGCAGACCCATTGACTAAGCCTCTTCCACGAGCAAAACATGATCAGCACCAAGGCTCCATGGGTGTTAGAATCATTACTGTATAATCTAGATTATTGACTCTAGTGCAAGTGGGAGACTGAAGGAAATATGCTCTAGAGGCAATCATAAAGTTATTATTTATTTCCTTATATCATGATAAATGTTTATTATTCATGCTAGAATTGTATTAACTGGAAACATAATACATGTGTGAATACATAGACAAACAAAGTGTCACTAGTATGCCTCTACTTGACTAGCTCGTTGATCAAAGATGGTTATGTTTCCTAGCCATAGACATGAGTTGTCATTTGATTAACGGGATCACATCATTAGGAGAATGATGTGATTGACTTGACCCATTCCGTTAGCTTAGCACTTGATCGTTTAGTATGTTGCTATTGCTTTCTTCATGACTTGTACATGTTCCTATGACTATGAGATTATGCAACTCCCGTTTGCCGGAGGAACACTTTGTGTGCTACCAAACGTCACAACGTAACTGGGTGATTATAAAGGTTCTCTACAGGTGTCTCCGATGCTACTTGTTGAGTTGGCGTATTTCAAGATTAGGATTTGTCACTCCGATTGTTGGAGAGGTATCTCTGGGCCCACTCGGTAATGCACATCACTATAAGCCTTGCAAGCATTGTAACTAATGAGTTAGTTGCGGGATGATGTATTACGGAACGAGTAAAGAGACTTGCCGGTAACGAGATTGAACTAGGTATTGAGATACCGACGATCTAATCTCGGGCAAGTAACATACCGAGGACAAGGGGAACAACGTATGTTGTTATGTAGTTTGACCGATAAAGATCTTCGTAGAGTATGTAGGAGCCAATATGAGCATCCAGGTTCTGCTATTGGTTATTGACCGGAGACGTGTCTCGGTCATGTCTACATAGTTCTCGAACCCGTAGGGCCCGCACGCTTAAAGTTCGGTGACGATCGGTATTATGAGTTTTTATGTTTTGATGTACCGAAGGTAGTTTGGAGTCCTGGATATGATCACGAACATGACGAGGAGTCTCAAAATGGTCGAGACGTAAAGATCGATATATTGGACGACTATATTCAGACACCGGAAGTGTTCCGAGTGGTTTCGGATAAAAACCGGAGTACCGGGGGGTTACCGGAACCCCCCGGGGAGTTTATTGGGCCTCATGGGCCTTAGTGGGAGAAGAGGAGGGGCGGTCAGGGCAGCCGCGCGCCCCCCTTTTCCTTCTCCTCCTCCCTCCCTTCCTTCCCTCTCCTACTCCAAAAAGGAAAAGGAGGAGTCCTACTCCCGATGGGAGTAGGACTCCCTCCCTGGCGCGCCCTCCTCCTGGCCGGCCGCCTCCCCCCTTGCTCCTTTATATATGGGGGCAGGGGGCACCCTAGGACACACAAGTTGATCTATTAATCTATTCCAGCCGTGTGTGGTGCCCCCCTCCACCATATTCCACCTTGGTTATATCGTAGCGGTGTTTAGGCGAAGCCCTGCGTCGGTAGCAACATCATCACCGTCACCACACCGTCGTGCTGACGAAACTCTCCATTGAAGCTTTGCTGGATCGGAGCTCGCGGGACGTCATCGAGTTGAACATGTGCAAAACTCGAAGGTGCCGTGCGTTCGGTACTTGGATCGGTCGGATCGTGAAGACGTATGACTACATCAACCATGTTGTGCTAATGCTTCCGCT
The DNA here is from genome assembly GCF_003073215.2 of Triticum urartu. NCBI lineage: Eukaryota > Viridiplantae > Streptophyta > Magnoliopsida > Poales > Poaceae > Triticum > Triticum urartu. The sequence goes on along the minus strand of NC_053024.1, from coordinate 651,129,060 downwards.
TTCGGTCTACGAGGGTACGTGGACACACTCTCCCCTCTCGTTGCTATGCATCACCATGATCATGCATGTGCGTAGGAATTTTTTTGAAATTACTCCCTAACAGTGGCATCGAAGCCAGGTTTTATGCGTAGATGTTATATGCATGAGTAGAACACAAGTGAGTTGTGGGCGATACAAGTTATACTGCTTACCAGCATGTCATACTTTGGTTCGGCGGTATTGTTGGATGAAGCGGCCCGGACCGACATTACGTGTACGCTTACGCAAGATTGGTTCTACCGACGTGCTTTGCACACAGGTGGCTGGCGGGTGTCAGTTTCTCCAATTTTAGTTGAACCGAGTGTGGCTACGCCCGGTCCTTGAGAAGGTTAAAACAACACTAACTTGACGAACTATCATTGTGGTTTTGATGTGTAGGTAAGAACGGTTCTTGCTCAACCCGTAGCAGCCACGTAAAACTTGCAACAACAAAGTAGAGGACGTCTAACTTGTTTTTGCAGGGCATGTTGTGATGTGATATGATCAAGACATGATGCTATATTTATTGTATGAGATGATCATGTTTTGTAACGGAGTTATCGACAACTGGCAGGAGCCATATGGTTGTCGCTTTATTGTATGCAATGCAATCGCCCTGTAATTGCTTTACTTTATCACTAAGCGGTAGCGATAGTCGTAGAAGCAATAGTTGGCGAGACGACAACGATGCTATGATGGAGATCAAGGTGTCGCGCCGGTGACGATGGTGATCATGACGGTGCTTCGGAGATGGAGATCACAAGCACAAGATGATGATGGCCATATCATATCACTTATATTGATTGCATGCGATGTTTATCCTTTATGGATCTTATTTTGCTTTGATTGATGGTAGCATTATAAGATGATCTCTCACTAAATTTCAAGACAAAAGTGTTCTCCCTGAGTATGCACCGTTGCCAAAGTTCGTCGTGCCGAGACACCACGTGATGATCGGGTGTGATCGTGTGCGGTGCCCCCTCCGTCATATTCCACCTCGGTTATATCATAGCGGTGCTTAGGCGAAGCCCTGCGTTGGTAGCAACATCATCACCGTCACCACGCTGTCGTGCTGACGAAACTCTCCCGTGAAGCTTTGCTGGATCGGAGCTCGCGGGCCGTCATCGAGTTGAACGTGTGCAGAACTCTGAGGTGTCGTGCATTCGGTACTTGGATTGATCGGATCGTGAAGACGTACGACTACATCAATCGCGTTGTGCTAACGCTTCCGCTTTCGGTCTACGAGGGTACGTGGACACATTCTCCCCTCTCGTTGCTATGCATCAGCATGATCCTGCGTGTGCGTAGGAAATAATTTTTGGAAATTACTACGTTCCCTAACAACAATGATCAAGCAACAGTAATCAATGCAAGTTATTATGAAGGTTAACAACTAGGCAATATTCCCGCCACCCTCGAGAATGATTTAGTTCGTATAAGAATCAGGTTTGTCCTTGGTCCAATTAATGATTGGGCCACTTGACAGACTCTTTTATATTCGTCATCATTTATATTACTGCAACTCTTCAAACAACAAAATACACCAATGCTATTCTTTTTAGCACTTGAAGTGATACCTTGCTATCATCCACGCACCAATTCCTTCCGTTTCTCGTTGGGTTCAACACTTTACCTTATCAAAAAAATCTTCCATTTATTCTCTACACTTATGGGATATCACGGTGTCAGGGTGAGATCTAGGATTTAAAGCTACCCTTGACAGTGAAGGCGGGCGAATCATTCGGTGGAGTCACGGGAAGAAGATAAATTGATGCTCTGGCATACCAAAGGTAGTGATAAGCAAAAAATGAAAGCAATGAGAACAACTTGAGGCATGTCATGTGGTTCAGCCAATCTGGTTTGTTATGTTGGAAAAAAATCACCATGTCCAAACATCAGGTCCAAGTGTAGGAGCGAAAATTAGGTTTGCTGGGCAACAACACAAACATGCCTGAAAATAAAAAGGAGAAGGCGATACAAGGCTCCACAATGCAGTCAGATCAACGACTAGGAGGCAAAATGTGGCATGTCACACCTAAATCATTAATCATGTCGCCTAGATGATTTCTATGTTGCTGCTTAGAAAGCAGGTGCTGGTGCTCCAAGAAGGCCAACAATTTAAACAAAAAGTTAGCGGCACGCCGCAAAAATATCTTGATAACCATCTTGTTCCACGTCGTCCATAGAGTCCAGTTCACCATCGTGAATACTAACCAGAAGGGGCATCTCCTACTCCCGGTATGGTTGGCCTGAGCTTCCGGGAACTCGACCAGGTTCAAGTCCTGCCACTTAGGCCCTAGAGCCTCACAAACAAAGCTCCACAAGAAGCGAGCAACTAGAAAAGAACAAAATATGGGTCCTGGACTAGGGGATGCCACAAAGGGGGCACAGACCATCGTCTGGTCCATGTTGCTTGCCCATCGCCCCTGAGCAGATGCAATCTCGAAGAAGCTACAATATCAAAATATGATCTTCAATGGAAGTGACATTGTCTACAAGAGAGTGGCCCATGTAAGAGCCGGCTCACCAAATATTGGACAAGATATGCTGAGCCAACAGAAAAAGGCCTGACAGGGCCAGGTGCCAAGACACAATGTTTGGAGAGCCCGACAGCACCGGCGGAAGGGTCGCCCACTAGTCGGCCCAAGTTAAGGTCTCTGTAGGGACAACTGTTTATCGAACGAGATGTTCCAATTCTCATTGTGTGCAGCCGAGGCAACTAACAAAAATTTTCTGAGCATATTGCATACATGCCATGAAATTCGGTGTGTAACCGGATCCTGCCAAGTCACGGGTCCAAACAGAAAAGGGTCCTTACATATTTGCCTATATAGATGCTGGTACTCGTGTCCTGCAGCACTCACATAGTCACTTGTAGCACTTTCGATAAATAACCCAATAGGGTGTTGATTCTCACAGGGAGAGAAAAGTAAGGTAACTTCCATCACCGCAACTACGTTCTCACCTACATAGCTATCCTCACACCCGAACCATAGTATGAAAATGTTATATTCTACCGGTTTCTAAGTAAACGATAATAAAGGGGTATTTGATGAAACTACGAACAAGAATAAAATATAAAAGGCACTAAAATAAGTGGGTGAGTAATAAAGGCGTTCTCAGGGGTTTGGATTCATCACCTACAAGGATGACCGAGTCTAACTGCGTCAGACCACAGGCATCATGATAGGCCTGGGCCACCAATGATATAGGCGGAAGAGCACTCTGGTTTCCTCCCGTGGTCGCGAAGGAAATATGCCCTAGAGACAATAATAAAGTTGTTATTTATATTTCCTTATATCATGATAAATGTTTATTATTCATGCTAGAATTGTATTAACCGGAAACTTAGTACATGTGTGAATACATAGACAAACAGAGTGTCCCTAGTATGCCTCTACTTGACTAGCTCGTTAATCAAAGATGGTTAAGTTTCCTAGCCATGGACATGTGTTGTCATTTGATGAATGGGATCACATCATTAGAGAATGATGTGATGGACAAGACCCATCCGTTAGCTTAGCATAATGATCGTTCAGTTTTATTGCTACCGCTTTCTTCATGAATTATACATGTTCCTCTGACTATGAGATTATGCAACTCCCGAATACCGGAGGAACACCTTGTGTGCTATCAAACGTCACAACGTAACTGGGTGATTATAAAGATGCTCTATAGGTGTCTCCGATGGTGTTTGTTGAGTTGGCATAGATCGCTATTATGATTTGTCACTCCGTCTATCGGAGAGGTATCTCTGGGCCCTCTCGGTAATGTACATCACTATGATCCTTGCAAGCAATGTGACTAATGAGTTAGTTGCGGGATGATCCATTACGGAATGAGTAAAGAGACTTGCCGGTAACGAGATTGAACTAGGTATGATGATACCGATGATTGAATCTCGGGCAAGTAACATACCGATGACAAAGGGAACAACGTATGTTGTTATGCGGTTTGACCGATAAAGATCTTTGTGGAATATGTAGGAACCAATATGAACATCCAGGTTCCGCTATTGGTTATTGACCGGAGATGAGTCTCGGTCATGTCTACATAGTTCTCGAACCCGTGGGTTCCGCACGCTTAATGTTCTGTGATGATTTGTATTATGAGTTATGTGATTTGATGATCAAAGTTTGTTCAGAGTCCCCGATGAGATCAGGGACATGACGATGAGCCTCGAAATGGTCGAGACGTAAAGATCGATATATTGGAAGGCTATATTCGGACATCGGAAAGGTTCCAAGTGATTCAGGTAATTTTTTCGGAGTACCAGAGAGTTACGGGAATTCGTATTGGGCCTTAATGGGCCATACGAGAAAGGAGAGAAAGGCCTCAAGGGTGGCCTCGCCCCTTCCCCATGGACTGGTCCGAATTGGACTAGGGAAAGGGGGTGCCCCCTTCCTTCCTTCTCCCTTCTCCCTTCCCTTTTTCCTATTCCATGTAGGAGGTGGAATCCTATTAGGACTAGGGAGTCCTAGTAGGACTAGGGAGTCCTAGTAGGACTCCACACTTTGGGCGCGCCCTATGAGGGCCAGCCTCCTCCTCCCTCCATCCTTTATATACGTGGCCAGGGGCACCCCATAGACACACAAGTTGAACATTGATCCCTTAGCCGTGTGCGGTGCCCCCCTCCACCATAATCCACCTCGGCCATATCATCATAGTGCTTAGGTGAAGCCCTCGACGGTAGCATCATCATCACCGTCATCACGCCGTGATACGTCTCCAACGTATCTATAATTTTTGATTGCTCCATGCTATATTATCTACTGTTTTGGACTATATTGGGCTTTATTTTCCACTTTTATATTATTTTTGGGACTGACCTATTAACCGGAGGCCCAGCCCAGAATTGCTGTTTTTTTTGCCTATTTCAGTGTTTCGGAGAAACAGAATATCAAACGGAGTCAAAACGGAATAAAACCTTCGGGAACGTGATTTTCTCACCGAACATGATCCAGGAGACTTGGACCCTACTCCAAGGAGTCAAAGAGGAGGTCACGAGGGTGGGGGCGCCCCCCCTAGGGCGCGCCCCCCTGCCTCGTGGGCCCCTCGGTGCTCCACCGACGTACTCCTTCCTCCTATATATACATACGTACCCCCAAACGATCAGAACAGGAGCCAAAAACCTAATTCCACCGCCGCAACTTTCTGTATCCATGAGATCCCATCTTGGGGCCTGTTCCGGAGCTCCGCCGGAAGAGGGCTGTCATCACGGAGGGCTTCTACATCATCCTAGCCCCTCCGACGAAGTGTGAGTAGTTTACCTCAGACCTTCGGGTCCATGGTTAGTAGCTAGATGGCTTCTTCTCTCTCTTTGAATCTCAATACAAAGTTCTCCCCCTCTCTTGTGGAGATCTATTCGATGTAATCTTCTTTTTGCGGTTTGTTTGTTGAGACCGATGAATTGTGGGTTTATGATCAAGTCTATCTATGAATAATATTTAAATCTTCTCTGAATTCTTTTATGTATGATTGGTTATCTTTGCAAGTCTCTTAAAATTATCCGTTTGGTTTGGCCAACTAGATTGGTAGTTTTTGCCATGGGAAAAGTGCTTAGCTTTGGGTTCGATCTTGCGGTGTCCTTTCCCAGTGACAGAAGGGGCAGCAATGCACGTATTGCATCGTTGCCATCGAGGATAACAAGATGGGGTTTATTTCATATTGCATGAATTTATCTCTCTACATCATGTCATCTTGCTTAAGGCGTTACTCTGTTTTTAACTTAATACTCTAGATGCATGATGGATAGCGGTCGATGAGTGGAGTAATAGTAGTAGATGCAGAATCGTTTCGGTCTACTTGTCATGGACGTGATGCCTATATACATGATCATGCCTAGATATTCTCATAACTATGCTCAATTCTGTCAATTGCTCAACAATAATGTGTTCACCCACCGTAGAATACTTATGCTCTTGAGAGAAGCCACTAGTGAAACCTATGGCCCCGGGTCTATTCTCATCATATCAATCTCCATCACTTTAATCTTGCTTTGCTTTTTACTTTGCCTTTACTTTTTACTTTGCATCTTTATACCAAAAATACCAAAAATATTATATCTATCAGATCTCACTCTCGTAAGTGACCGTGAAGGGATTGACAACCCCTAATCGCGTTGGTTGCGAGTAGCTATCGTTTTGTGCAGGTACGAGGGACTTGAGCATGGCCTCCTACTGGATTGATACCTTGGTTCTCAAAAACTGAGGGAAATACTTACGCTACTCTGCTGCATCATCCCTTCCTCTTCGGGGAAACCAACGCAAGCTCAAGACGTAGCACGCCGTCATGCGGACGAAGCTCTCCCTCGACACTCAGCTGGATCGAGAGTTCGTGGGACGTCACCGAGCTGAACGTGTGCAGATCGCGGAGGTGCCATACTTTTGGTACTAGGGTCGGTCGATCGTGAAGACGTACGACTACATCAACCGCGTTTTCATAACGCTTCCTCTTACGGTCTACGAGGGTACGTGGACAACACTCTTCCCCTCTCGTGTTTCTATGCATCACCATGATCTTGCGTGTGCGTAGGAAATTTTTTGAACTTACTACGTTCCCAACAGGTCATGCTCTTCTTCTCTACTTATCCTTCTTATGAAATCTCGGAAGCAGAAAACCAGAAGGCTTGATACCATGAAAGATATTGAAAATTATGAAGTTTGGCATGTGTCTATTGAGACTCGAGAACAAGTACACTCCCTCCATTCCCAAATATAAGTATTTCTAGAGATTCCAACAAGTGACTACATACGGAGCAAAATGAGTGAATCTACACTCTAAAATATGTCTACATACATCCGTATGTTGTAGTCCATTTAAAATGTCTAAAAAGACTTATATTTACGAACGGAGGGAGTACATCGCATTATAAGAGACCAACTTGAAGTATAAGACAAATTTGCTCGCATCATAACCAATCCAATCTTTATAATAGGATAACACTTGGACCAGATGGCGAATCAGATGGCGAATCGCCTACCAAGGTGGAAGGCCGCGCTTATGCCTAAAAGTGGTAGGCTTACGTTGGTGCTTTCGGTTCTGTGTGTGATGCCCATTCAAGCGATGATGGCTTTGGACCTTCCTGTCAAAACGCTTGCGGCCATGAACAAGATTTGTCGTGGGTTTCTCTGCCGGAAAGCGGAGGCAAATGGAGGCAACTATGTGGTGGCCTGGGAGACTGTGTGTGCCCCGAAGTGGGAAGGAGGCTTAGGACTGCCTAACTTGAGGTGGATGAATATGGCAATGCAGGCCAAATGGCCATGGTTGCAGAGGACGGATAGTAGCATACCATGGAGTGAATTCAAAATCAAAGTGCCAGCGGATGCAATGCAAATCTTCCAAGCGGCCACAAGATGCACGACGAACAATGGACTAAACACCTTATTCTGGGAAGATCGGTGGCTGGACGGGAGGAGGAATCAGGAGATTGCCCCGGCCATCTATGACATGGTGTCGCGCCGGGTTAGACAGACTAGCATACTAGGACATGTGATGACCGATGGATCGTGGGCAGCATGCCTTGGCCCTAATCTGAGTATGGTGGCACTATAGCAGTTCCTATAGCTCTGGCAGAGGGTCCAGGCTTGGGAGCCGGTTCAGAATGTTTCGGACAGGATTGCTTGGTCTTGGGAGACGACTGGACAGTTCACAATGAGATCTGCGTACGCAGCGAAGTTTTGGGGAAGGGAGGTTATTCCCTCCGCGGAGTTAACTTGGAAATCGCAAGCTCCATCACAATGCAAGTTCTTCGCGTGGCTGGCACTACGAAACAGATGCTGGACGTCTGACCAGCTTGCTAGGAGGGGGCTGCCGCATCAGGACAAATGCCCTCTTTGTGATCAAGAGGAGGAAACAATGGATCATGTGTTACTAACATGCGTCTTCGCCAGGACGGTTTGGATGGTGGTCTGTCGGGCATTAGGGAAGCCAGAGTGGAAGCCTTCCATGCATGTTGCCCTTATGCCATGGCTATGTGGAAAACAAGCGGCAGGTACCATGGCAAGGAAGGATCTTCACACTATACTGATTCTCACGCCGTGGGAGTTGTGGAAGCATAGAAATGCAGTTGTGTTCGATGGTGCTTCGCCATCGACAGGTCGCCTCATGCAGAGAATTGAAGCGGAAGGACGGATTTGGTCGATGTGTGGACTCATGAAAGGAAACGTAGACTTTGTGTTTGCAGGCTTAGCTAGGTGGATCGATGGTGAGGAGTAGGCGAGCTATAGTACGTGGGGTGGAGTTATACATACGGTTGTGAGAAATCACACCACTTGTAAATGATCGATGGAGGCTTTCTATGCCTTTTCTTTTTTAATATATGATATGCAATTATGCACACTCGTGCATATTCGAGAAAAAACACTTGGACCAGAATCCCCTGCTCCTTGCATAAGGTTACAACAATAGGAGAAGGAGAAGAAAAGGAGGATTGTTCTTGTTGTTTGCTACAACACTTCAGATGATTTCCTTGAGAGCTCTTGGACCGAGCGAGGGAGCGGGACAAGCTCGATCCTTAACGTGTCCTCCAAGTTGGCTCAAGCCGCTATTTCAGGAGAAGAAGGAAGAAAAGGGGAGTTCACAAGTCTGACCTTTGCCCTGTGAGTCACGATATGTTAAACATAAAATTGACACAGAAGTATACTACTCCCTCCATCTTAAAATATAAAAACATTTTTGACACTAATGTAGTGTCAAAGGGAGTAGCAATTAGGATACATGCACATGTCCGCTGCGGCTGGGAAGACCTGCCAGAGCCCAGAGAGCCAAAGGGCAGCAAACTCCCTTTCTGTCTCCTCGAAGCGAGAGGTAAACACAGCTAGAGCACCGTAAAACCAGGGCGATCACGGCCTACGCCCAGAAACATTCGAGTCGATGGGTGTAATCACGGCATAACTTGGACCCGTGTACACGTCGATCGATCTGCGTGTGCGTGATCCACTTGCATGTATATTACGTGGACAGCTTGCTGCATGCCTCTGGATAAGCCCACAATATTTAACGTGTCAGAGAAGCATATACTGCTGCTACATATCACACCCACGCCCGTCAAATGCTACGGCCGATATGCATGGATCGGAAGGGCCCTTCGCGACCGCGCGGGGCAGGCCAGGATAGATCAGAGGTCAGGTGACTATCTATGCCTAGCAGCTAGTAGCTGTTTATGTGGATGCAAAGATCTTGTGCACCCCTACGCGACTAAGCTACTACAGAAAACATGGATCGGAATGGGCGAGTGGGGTCACGTGACAGAGTGGCAGGCCATCAAAGACGGCAAAACTAGGTCTCGACGGATCTATCCGTTTCGGGCACGGATCGTTAGATAACGTACTTTAGGTTACGATTAGCTGCAACTTGCGAGTCTTCTATGGCTCATCTGGGGAGAGGGAAGAAGCTTTACTTAATTGGGAATTTGGGATGGATGCCTAGAAATAGACTACTGATCGCCATGCGTGCCACGTCCACGTGTAATATGCTAATGTGTTAATGTGTTTTTCCGACCTCGTCCTCCCAGAATATCACATCGCAGCTTCTACTAGTCACCTGACCAAAAGAAGAAAAGAAAATTCTCTACTTGAAAAAAATTGCATGGCATGCGATGCTCGTGCAAATTACTCACCTCACGGACGTGAGGCAGCGTCAACGTCACCGCCGTTTCAAGGGATGCAGCCCAGTTCTCCGTCCAGATGCGTGAGGGGGGGCGATGCTCGCTAACTGAAATGCGATGGTTGATTACCCTAAAAAGAAATGCACTCGTGACTGACTGGTGGTTGGTTGTCCGAGCAAGAGGCGCTACGACCCGATGCATTCCTGCGTCTATGTTCGTCATATCGCACTTGGCCCAAATCTCCGTCCAGATGCGCAATGCATCGCTAGCTTGGCGGAGCCATATCTCTGGCCGGATGCGCAACGCATTGCTCTCATACTTTGCACGCTTGCACACGCCAAATCCATAAATGCCCAAGAATGTAAGCATTCTGTCGATAAATTATGTCATAGTCCAATGATGAACACAGTTCTACAAGGAAATGGCTTGACAGTAATTTTAGAGCTTCGTCAAGTGAAAATGTGAGAATGCAACAGCTCACTCAAGGTTTAGGTTTGGTTCCTAGCCACACTATAGTACACCTTCAATTAGGCAAGTTTGACCAAGTTACTTTGAGGGGGAAAGTTAGGTTGATGTTTGATTTTGACCACGGGCCACCCTAAAACAAAGAGAATGATTTATCTACTCCCTCCGTTCTAAATTACTCGTCGCAGAAATAGATGTATTTAGAACTAAAATACATCTAGATACATCCATACCCACGACAAGTAATTCGGAACGGTATGCACGGGATATCATGTGCATGGATCCACTGTTCGTGATTACTACGATTTTTGTGTTTTTTCTGTCAAAATTGTTTTGTTTCAAATTGCCTCGTTCAATTATTTTGTTCATTGTGTAGCAACAAAAAAATGCACCAGTTCTAGATCATGTTAGCTGATGATACACAATTAAACATTATGCTACACTTTGGAACGGGAGAAAAAACTATTGGAACACTTTGGAACAAAGACAAGTTCTAAAAACAGATAAAAAGTAGCATGGATTTCAATGCAACCATGGAAGGGATCCATGCATGTGATATTCCATGTATGATAGAATTGCATTTCTCCTAAAACAGGGTCATTTTTGTGAGAAGCAAGCCTCACATATCAAGATTTCCTTATGCCACCCTTATGCAAACTAAAGTGTGGCTAAGAATTTGAGCTCATAAGTGTGGCAAACTATGACAAATTAATCGCCAGCCAAACATGCCCTAGTTTTAAAGAGAATGGTGGTTAGGGCCTCTTTGTTTTGCATTGCATGACTCCAAACCGTAGTTACCAAACTCCTATCCAGATTCTTCTGTGCTGGGGAGGGCGATAAACAGAAATACCACATGGTTAAGTGGTCTGATATTTGCAAGCCCAAGGATTAGGGCGGCCTCGGGGTCATTTCATCTAAAAGGATGAATATTTCCCTCCTCTCCAAGTGGCTCTGGCGCATTCAGACCGGAGAAGGTGGACTTTGGCTGGAGATTATCCGCGCAAAGTACCTGCGTGGGCAACCTCTCGCGTTCACCTCTAGAACTGGAGGGTCCCAGTTTTGGCAATCGGTTATCCTACTTTTACCGATTCTAGTATTGGGACCTCCATTAAGGTGGGCAATGGTTCCGGTACCTTATTTTGGCTAGATAGGTGTTCCAGACTAGACCCTTTGCGGAGCCGTTTTACGCATTATTCTCTATATGCGCCTGCCCACAACTTACTGTGGGCATGTCATTAGCTGACCTAGGCTCTATTGCCTTCCGGCGTACCTTTGGGGCGGCGGAGCACGCACAATGTGAGGAGCTGCTCGAGTGTATTGCCCTACACACCCCCCTCCCTTGAGCCCTATTCTCTGACCTGGCGCCTTGAGCCCAATGGCCGGTTCTCCACAAAGTCCTTGTACCAGGCTATTGTGCCCACTCCTGGGCCTATTGAGCTTTCAGTGATAGGGGAGATCAAGCTCCCTATGAAAATCCGCATATTCCTTTGGCAATGGGTTCGCGACCGTCTGCCTTCGGGCACGGACGTGCGTAAGCGAAATGGCCACGGGGACGGCCTTTGCCCCATTTGCATTGTACCAGAAGACTCCAACCATATTTTCTTTCGGTGCCCAGCGGCTCAGTTCCTTTTGAGCTGCTTCCGGGAAGTTGTTGGTGGTGATTGGTGCCATGACAACCTTCTGAACATGTTTGGGGAGATCCTTAGGCTCCCCAACCCTAGACGTGCCCCCTTTTGGGTGGCTATGGGTACCCTTGCGTGGACCCTTTGGTGTATCCGCAATAAACTAGTCATCGAACGCGTGATCCCGTGTCGTGTGACTGACGCAATCTACAAAATGTGTGACTTCTTATAGCTATGGAGACCGCGTAGCAAGTGGCGCGATCGGGACATCATCAACTCCACCATCACGGGTCTTCGCTCCTCTGCATCGGCGTTAGCGCCGCCACCACCGCCACCCCCTTCGGAGACGGAATAGCACATGTTTTCTTTTATGTTTGGGGTTTGTTTTGCTGTGCCCCAAGCGGTTATTTGAGACTTCCTTGAACTTGAGCCTGTCTTGACTTGTTGTTGGATGCTTGGTGCCGTTGCTTTATAATATAAAGCGGGGGGGGGGGGGGGGGGGGGCGGGGGGGAACCCTTTTTCGTAAAATGTTATGTCATTTAGAATCTTGCGGGTTCTTGATTTGTTTCCTTGCGCCACGGGAAAATTAAGAATTTTTTTAAGAGGTTTGAATGTATGCTAACGTTTCTTTGAAAACGAAATGCGACGCAAATACTCCATATGTTCACAAATATAAGATATTTCGAGTATTTCTATACGGACTGAAACGAGTGAAGAAACACACTAACATGTGTCTATGTACATTTGTTTCACAAAAAAAATCAATCTTATATTTATGAACATAGGAAGTAACATTTAGTTTAGAATTCAATCCTAAGAATTAGACAACAGTCTTGCTAAGTCTCAGTATATCCGTAATATTTTATACTCCCTCCGTCCCAAAATTCTTGTCTTAGATTTGTCTAGATATGAATGTATCTAACACGTTTTGTATCTAACACGAACACGTTTTGGGACGGAGGGAGTATTAGGGTCCCTACAAAATTTTCTTTTCAGGTTTTTTTTTCTTTTTCGCTTTTGCATACTTGACTGAGATTTGGTTAAATCTCAGTTAACTGAGACCTAATCACTCTTTTTTTTTGCGGGAATAGCCACTCCCATTAGACAAACCATACAAGAAACATTTCTAGGGATTCGGAGGTATGAAGTAGGGAAAAGCTAAAACCTCTTGCAAAATAACACAATTATAGCATCTTGATAGTTTAATGATGAATAATAATGGCAGGTTACTTCTTACTCCCTCTGTTCCCAAATACTCCCTCCTTCCGGAAATACTTATCATCAAAATGGATAAAAAAGAGGTGTATCTAGAACTAAAATACATCTAGATACATCTCCTTTTATTTCATCTTGATGACAAGTATTTTCGGACGGAGAGAGTACAAGTCTTTCTAGAGATTCCAACAAATGACTACATACAGAGAAAAAAAATGAATCTACACTCTAAAATATGTGTATATATATCTGTATGTTGTAGTGCTTTTGAAATATCTAAAAGGCTTATATTTAGAAACGGAGGGAGTACAAAATACTACTAGTACCATGTATGGAAAATGCGGATTAACTCGTGGAAAACGGGTACTCCTACCAGGTCGCCAAGAAGTGCGTTTCCATTTGGCTCTCGCGTGCAGTGGCCTTTGGGACCTGGGGATTGGTCCGGGAGGCAAACCACGGCGGCAGCTAGCAAACCGGCGGCCGAGCACGTAGCTGGAACGGCGGGTCGATGTATCGGGTCCTGCTCGTTGTCGTACGACGCAACCTTTTCTTTTCTCTTGAACAGACCCTACGACGGCAACTGGTAGTACTCCTAGTAAACATTCGCCGTCCGCACGGGCCACCGACGCCGCTAGCTCTCCGCTCCCTGGCTACGTGCTCGACCGGTTCTCGTCGTGCGCCGGGCCGCCCCGCCGCTACCACCGATGGCCGACGAATGCTGTGGGACGACGGGTGTGTGCCTCTTGACCTACGCGTCCGCCACGGAATCATTCGCCCGTACGCCCCCTTGCTCTCTCGACGTAAAAGAAAAAGAAGCACTTTGCATGCTTGGTTCCCTCCGCTGGCTCCTTCGCCCGTCCCAGAAGCTGCCGCCCGCCAAGTCGTCACTATTTCAAAAGAGGGTGCTCTCGGCTTCTCCGAGCCTCGTCGTGCCGTTGATACAGCCAGTTGAGCGTATACAAAGTCGGACCATTGCCCCGGAGCGCTAGTACGTGCGTGAACTAAAATGTCCAAACCCGCCGCGCAAGAAACACCGCAAAGCATGCATGTGCGCATGTCTCGGCAAGTACGTAAGATAAGACGTACGTACGTACATGTACAGCGGCGGGTCGACTCGAGTCGACGCGGAGAGATGTCCCTTTCCGTGCCGTCCCGTCCCACGGCCGCGCGCGCACGCGGGCACGTCCCCACGCCACCGCCAAGGGCCAAAGCCGTCGCCCCGCTCCCCGGGGCCACGCACCCGCACGTGCTGACCTGGCCCAATCAGAGGCGATCGCCCGTCCTCCAGCCGCAGGGCCGTCCCGTCCGGACCCCGCGACAGTGCGTGGAGAGATGCCGCGGCATATCCATATCCGGAAGCGGAGCAGGAACGGCGCCCCGCCCCTCGGATCGGGTATATCCTGCGCTGGCTGCCCAATTCTTTTGAGGACGGGCACGCACAGTACAGGGCACTCGTGAAAGAAAGTTTCAACGAGGAGACGTTGCGGCTAATCGTCCGGCGAATATGCTAGTACCACCCCGTGAACCCGCTCGCGGTCAAGGAGGGTCACCTGAAAAGCTTTTCAAACGCTCGTCTAGAAGCGACGCGGTACTACTGATAATCCGACGCAAATTACCACCACTGCTATCACGACCAGCGTTTCCTCGATCGTTGTCGGTGTACCATGTTTTCAACGATGAAGTAAACGGAAACGTAGACGTCGTGTTCACTGGCTCGATCGGATCCACGTGTTCAGGACTTCACGACGGCACGCCATGTCGAACCATGGTCGGAACTGGAAGCGATAACAGGCCATTCTCTTCTACACATGTCAGCCATCAGTCAATCAAACTCGCAAACAAACGTGTAGCTGATTAATTCAGTGCGCGGGGCAGGCTTGGACGTGCCTATTTTGGGCACCTAAACCTGCCCAGCCCCCACAACCTCGTAGCACCGGACCGGAGCCGGAGCATATTCCCGGGCTCAATTCAATTCCCTCACAGCCCGCGGCGTCCGGAAGACAGCAATGCTAATCAATCCGCGCCTCACCTACTAACGCAAGCACGCAAGGGTTAATCCGCCGAATAAACCCTTCCGCCAACCACCCTATAAAGCCGCGGCCCGCGAGTGTCAACCTCCGTCCTCCCGGCACCGCGCACCGCAACCTCCAGCTCCAAGTTCACGCACACACAAAGCCCAGAGCGCGCTCTCGCTCGCTCGCCGGCGGCCACGACAGAGGGCAGACATGGCCGTGTACATCCGCCTCGACGACGCCGTGCGCGCGCGCCTCCGCGGGGACGGGGGCGGCACCAGCAGCGGCAGCGACCACGACGCCTCCGCCTGCCTCTCCGGCCTCGTCCAGGCCTTCCTCGAGACGGACGCCGCCGCCGGCGCCGGGGACGACGCGGGCGGCCCGGCCCCGAAAGGGCGTGACGGGTACGACTCCGACGACGCGGACGGCGCCGCGGAGGCGGCCGCGGCGTCCGTGCGGGAGCTGCTCGACCCGCCGGCCGCGGAGGACCCCTTCCGGATCAGGCTGGCGGCCGCCGTGTCCGCGGCGCTGGACGCGGAGGCGCCGCTGCGGGGCCACGGCGCGGCGTTCCGGCGCGCGGTGATGCGGCGGCTGCGCGCCGCCGGGTACGACGCCGGCGTGTGCCGGTCGCGCTGGGAGACGTGCGGCAACCTGACGGCCGGCACGTACGAGTACATCGACGTGGTCGTGCCGGCCGCGGGGAAGGCGGCGAGGTACATTGTGGACGCCGACTTCCGGGCCGGGCTGGAGGTGGCGCGCGCGACGGCGGGGTACGCGGTGGTCGTGGCCGCGGTGCCGGCCAGGGCGGTGGTCGCGCGGGAGGAGGCCGTGGGGCGCGCCGTGCGCGTGGCCGCCGACGCCGCGCGCCGGTCGCTCCGGGCGCACGGCCTCCACGTGCCGCCGTGGCGCAAGAGCCGCTACATGCTCGCCAAGTGGCTCGGGCCCTACAAGCGGTCGCCGTCCTCCTCATCACCAGCGTCCGGGGCAATGCCGGCGCCCGGCACCACCGGGCTGGACGTCATCAAGTGCCGCGCCGTCGGGTTCTTCCCGTCCCAGACGGCAGCGCCGGCGGCGAGGATCAAGTAGCTCCTCGGCACCGTTGATTCTCCGCGTCCCCGGAAGATCGATGCCATAGATGTAGAGAGATGATCGATCCGTTCGAGCGAGCCTCGAATTCGTTTCTTGTACAAACAATTTTGGTCTAGATTATATATTATGAAAAAGAGCGAATTGTTCTTCCATCAACATGCATGATCGATATCGTCAACCTTGAAGCAGCCATGGGGCACGATTAAACTATGGATCTTGGTCAGCTGGATACATAAAAGCGTGCGCAAAGATTAACAGAATGAAAATTAAAAGAGACGGGAAAAGGGACCATGGAATGGTGGACGCGGCGGGCGGGCAGGTGTGGCCGGATTGGCATGGGTCGAATGATGGCATTACTTTATCACTCTGCGCTCTGCGGTGGTTGTCGGCGTCGAGATCGTACTAGTAATATACTCCGAGCAAGCAAGATATGTTTAGTGTTATCCTAAACGAATCAGGCGAGGCGGAATTCTGGACGTGATCTTTCGTACAAATTTTTGTCTGGGCTAGGATCTTGATAAGCACATGGCGCGCTCTCTCTACATTTCAGCCTTGCAAACGAGATTACAGTAAGTACTGGGTGTACAATCGGACCTCTCAAACCCGTCTCATACATCTGGATAGAACGCTCGGTCATCGTCTGGTCATAATTTTTCGATTCAGATGGGTCTGTCAAACGACCCTCAAATGTTTGGGCTGGCCGATATCCTTCATATCTAGCCCAAACATGAGTCAGACATGGAGGCATCCGGGCACGCCCGCCACATCGGCCTGACGAAGGGGCTTCACACGAAAATGCCCAAAAACCCGATGGTCTGAAGGACGCCGCGTGGCGCTGCTCCGGCTCGTCGTCCAAGACAAAATCCGGCTATTTAAGCCGGCCGGTGTCCCGCAACCCTAACCCATCCCCCTTCTCCCCTCTCCGCGCCGCCAGTCCGAGCCCATCCGCCTCCTCCCTCTCCCGCTCCGGCGCTCTGCCCAAGCTCCGGCACTTCGCCATGGTCCGGAGCAAGATCACCTACTATGCCATGCTAACGCTGGAGCACGGCTACGAGATCCAGCAGCAGATCCGGGCGAGGGAGGCCGCACGCGCCGCCCGCATAGCTGTCGGGCTACCTCCAGACTCGCCGTAGCCGGAGGAGGAGATGGCTCCGGTGGAGGTGGAGGAGGCGGAGGAGCCGGACCAGCAGCTGTCGCCCTTCAACATGGAGCAGGCAGAGGGGGGGTTTGCCGTCGCCTAGTCCGGCAAGATAGCGGAGCAGCAGGCTATCCTGGAGTCCATGCAGGATGATGCCTATTTGAAGGCCAACCGGGCGTTCCTTAAGCGGGAGCAGGCGGAGTCCAACGCGCTCTTCGCCGAGCTCGACGCGAAGGAGGCCGGAGCGGAGCAGCCGGAGCTGCCGCTGCCGCTCATGCTACTGGAGTCGGGCGCCGAGATCATTGTGATCTCCGACGAGGAGTAGTTAGGACCGACGTAGTACGTAAGTTTTACTTCTTTTTGTATGTTTTTGTATGAATATAAAAATTGAGTATGAGATGTTCGGACGCAATAAATAAAATTTGATGTGTGTCGAGTCACTGCCCGCGTACACGCCCGGAACATTTGAGGGGCCAGACTTGCCATATGTGGGTGTAGATGCTCTAACTGCATGACCGTAGCATCAAGGAAACAACGGGATTGCCATTTCGGTAGATGATCATACAGTAGTTGGGATCGGAGGGGATAAGGAAAAGGTGATGGAGTTGGGGTCGGAGGAAATAATGCCGAGTGTGGTCCAGGGTTAGATGGATAACGGGGTAGCGACGAGAGCTGTCCACTCGAGCGCGCGTCGGATGGCTTCTTCGTCCACCCATGCGCCACTCGCGGGACCCGCAACTGATTCCCACGTCCGTCTCCGATCGATCGAAGCCCCCGACCGGCACGTCCCGGCGAGCTGACGAGGCTCCAGTCCATTGGCGAGACAGCGAAGCTTAGCGGCTTTGCACTTGCTAATGGTCCATACCATGCATATATTGTCTGATTTCTGATCGATCGATCTACCTTCGTGTGTGAGAGATCCCCTCGCTTTCGAGGGTTACCACCACCCGTCGGCGTGGGGTGGCCACCTGTGGTGCAACTGCAATCGTCTCGACTCTGCTCGTATCTTCCCAGTTGGTGATTTCAATTTTTACCTCCATTTTTCTTTTTCATGTTACCGGCTGCATTTGCCCGATTTTGTGTTCGCGGGGGCACGAGCCACGCGTACCACAAGCTCAACAGTGCGCCATGTGTCAATCGGCGATGTCGGGATACTGTATCTGGAGAGCACGTGCCACGCGCTTGGACATGACAGACCCACACAATGGACACGACACATGCGCAATGATAGACATGTTGAGAGCGCCACCTTGACGGGACAGAATGAAAATGGTGAGGGCTAGCTACCTGGCCATGGATGGAACTGAAAATGCATTGGTTCAAAGGTTTGGCTAATGGATGGTCGTTATTAGCCTAGTGTATCTCCGGGGAATTCCAAGCAAGATTTGCTGGATTAGGATCACATGTTTTATTTTGTTTTTGAGAAACAAACATCCGTGTATTAGTATTACTCATTGTCAGCATGGGAATCATGTTGGATACATACGGGCATGCAGGATTATAGGAACCTGATACATCCAAGTACTCACAACATTCATATGCAAAAAAAAAAGGTACTCACAGCATTCAGTTTCGAGGCAATTTTGGCTGTGTAGACGTGTAGTGAGCAGCCATATTGGCTGAGAGCAGCGTTTTCTTTTCTGAACACCAGAAAAAAATGCGGCGTTTTGGTGCTTGAGTGCATCTTCACCTCTGTGACCAGTAGATTCAAAAAAATACAAAGTAAATTCAGAAAGACTCTTCTAGGCGCTGGCAAATTTCCGCACAGAGATGACACCGGAGCAGCTAATACAGAAAACCTAAATCAGAGCTCCGAAATGTACGAAGTTGCAACAAAGATTTGAGCTCTAATATATTTTTTTGTACCGAGCTCCTTGGATGTCATCTGAGCGCGATAAGTTGCAGTCGCCTAGAAGAGTTTTTCATCTTCGATCTGTGTTTTTTTTACATTTTTTTTCGAATTTGTCTGGTGTTTAATTTGAATTTGCTGTTCACAAAGGGAGCTTCTGAATTCGGGATCAGAGTTAGATTTCCGCATATTGACCTTTCTTCTTACATGATTAAACTCAAAAGAAATGCACTCCCTAGTAAGATCTTGGATTTGATCCAACAGCGGGGAGGATACATGATCTATTAAATACTACTCCACAAATTAATCAACTCAAGGCTATCAGTTTTCATTATCACCTTCGACATGTTCATGTTGTGCGGCAAATCTGCTTGTCCCGGCAAGCAAAAGCTTCGACAGTGATGACACTAGGGAGCGCTTCATATACCATTTGCTCCTTGCTGCAATAACTTGACCCCGGTCGTCGCGAATGATCCCTGTGGCTCCTTGTTGAGTATCCAGGTTGAAAGATGCATCAACATTCACCAAAACCTAAGGGGGGCGTTTCCATTTAATGATTCCAGTTGCTTCTTTCTCTTTTGCATCAGAAATTGATGTTTCGATCACATCAGATGCCATACCCCATGCCCATTTGCATGCTTATGAGATGTTCATGGTTTGTCTCCTCATGGCCTCTTTTATTTCAGATGGTCCAGATTGCCCACATGGGGCAGAGGAGAGCACAGCAAAGCTCCTGTGGAGATAAAGCATTTATCAAGTAAGTCATGCGACCAAGTAACAGGGCGTGTAGGCAATTTACAGCCATGCAATTCTTGAAAAGAACATAACCTAGTAGTTAGGGACATTTTTCACAGGAACTTTGTAGAGTTATAATCCCTAAAAGAATCTAATAGTCTGTTTTGTAGGCCTGAATTCTTTTTTTGTAGGGAACGATTCATACAAAATTTTGAAGAAAGAATCATTAGCTCAAATTCTCTTGAAAAATAAATTGTTTCACTTGTGATGGAACGGGAAAGTATCTAGTGCTCCCAGGTATAGGGTGCTCCCGGTGCTCCGATGCGAAAAACATTTTTTAAAATTTTCAAAAAATTCTGAAAAAAATGCAGCACATCGACGGAACATCGATGTCTCTTGTCACAAAATTTCAAATCAAAATTCGAAACATTGCTCGAGATACAAAAATGACAAATTTGACATCAATGTGATAATGGGCCAAAACTAAAGCCCAACTTATGTTATGTACAAAAATTTGTCATTTTTCTATCTCGAGCAATGTTTCGAATTTTGATTTGAAATTTTGTGACAAGAGACATCAATGTTCCGTCGATGTGCTGCATTTTTTTCAGAATTTTTTAAACATTTTAAAAATGTTTTTCGGACATTTGAAGCACCGGGAGCACCCCAAGCCTGGGAGCACTAGATACTTTCCCGTGATGGAACCAAGCTTACAAAGTACTATGCTGTAAGATATGGGGAAAAAATGGGATTGCAATCCTATTATTGCAGGGTCTGAAGGAAAAGAGGCCCGAGAAGTTTGAATTTTAATCCGCGTGAAGTTTTCGTTGTCTTTCTTTACTTTTCCAACTACTATCCCCCAACAGATAATATTCTTGACAGCAACTTCGTGATATAGTTTCCTTGAAGCAGTCTACACATTTGCTCTCTTTACAATGTCCACCTGGGGTTTGCTGAAAGATTTATTTGTATAAGAAATTAAGAATACTATTTTGATTGTTGTGGCGTATATACATGGGCTGCACTCCGCTTATTCTCAAAGCACGTGTTTGCCCGTAATGGCTGCTTATTTGATTATTCCATTCCAAGTAGCAGTTCATTATCAGTAATAAGTTCGTTAACGTTAACAATTGTAGCCTCACTGATTAGAGCAGGTCTTAGACTAATAACGCGTGGCTCTCATGGTTGCCCAAAGGAGGAGCAGATAGCAACCTGTTGATTGTGCGAACCGATCCTTCATGAGAAAGAAAATGAATTAGAAGTGTCGACCGATGCAAAGAGAAAAGAATGACAACAAAACAAAAGGAAGAAGAAAAGATTATGCCACGGTGCCAGGTGTCCTATATCGTACCGATGTGCGTGATATGATATGTTATCGAAATCTTTGAGAAAGAGATGAGTAACATAACATGGAGGGCAGGGGCCAAGTGGCATATTCCAAAGCACACAACCTAACAGATGAGATCAAGCAATGACCACCGGGGATTAACAATGTTATCTCTCCCTCCACTCCAGGGAACAAATTGACGCTACTGACTAGAGAAAGGGCCGCAGCTGAATCAAATACAAGCACATTGTTTAGTCGAGTCTCCTGGGGTCTTGATGGGAATATAATTTGCTTGGAACCCCTTTCCATTATCTCCCATTCTCTATGAATTAATGAAAAGAGGAAAGCCTGGAGCTTTCATGTTTTCTTAGTTAAAAAGAGGCAATGGGTTGGCCTTTCTCAATAATCGAGAAAAAGAGAGAGAGTTTAGAGACATGTCTAAGTGCAGCCGTCGGCTAAAAGAAATGTCAAGAGTTTTTTTTTTTGAACGAATGTCGAGAGCTTTCATGTGAAGACCGGTGAGAGTAGAACATACTACACATCAGGCTGTAAATGGGAGGGTTACCTGATGTTGCTAGAGATATCAATTGGGATGCAGAACAACTGACCACATCATGTTTGCAATTGTTAACTGACAAGGCACCAGAAGAATTTCGAACGCAGAAAGAATATCCTTTTACAGCAGGAAGGCATCTGGTGTCAAAATCTTAAGGTTAAGTCACTTCCATCATTCCCGCGAAAAAGAAAGGCCATTTCCATCAGACACTACACAATTGGACCTTCAGGTTTTTTTTCCCACATGGTAATACGTGTCTCATTCATATATCATAAAGAACAAAGTACAAGTCACGTAAGAACTGACATGACAAAACTGAAAAGATAGTAGAACATCTCTGAGCTTGACACTAACGCTCGTTACTTGCCTCCGGCACCATCACAGCAACCACCGAAGAAAAGAATGACGGATCACCTCCTCATTCAAGCTCGACACGGCTCGCTGATATGCAGTTTTGCGGATCTCCAAGGTGGCTCATCAAAAGTGAAGCCATTGTCGTTGAACGAATTAGACCGGAGCAACACCCCGGACACGCCATCGAACTCCAGATCTGGTACCCCACCACGACTAAGACGCCGAAGGAGGAAACCATACCTGCCATCCACGAACCACGAACCCAGCACACGTTCCGTCTTCCAGATGTTGTTGATGCAAACCGCAATCTGCATCCGCTCCTGGACTACCTCCCAAGCTCCACGCGGACGCTGGAGCAAACGTCGTTGCAATAGCGGAGCCCGAGGACACATGTCCATCACGAGGATGCCGCCGGCGCCACGCCATCCTTGCTTGAAGACTAGTTTCCAAGTTCATCCCCAACCATAGAACCGATGGCCTCGTCAGGAAAGGATCCGAAGAATCTTTATTCAGCGCCGTCATCGTTGCCGCCGAAGCGAAGATGATGAACAACCTAAAAACCTAGACCACACAGGAGTAAAAACGATCCACAGGCGTGGATCCGGCGACCCCCCTCACCACCGACGACCGAGATCGCCGCCGGAGGATGGCGCTGAGAGATGGCCTCTCCTGGCGGCGGCTAGGGTTCCAGCCGCCAGGGAGCAGGGAGGAGAGAAAAACGCTTCACGTCGCTTGGACGTTGGTCCGCGGTCAGTTTTAATACGATCTCTTCAATTGGACCTTCGGTTTTGTACGATCTCTTCAACACTATAAAGGTTTAACAAAGGCCTAGATACAATACACCAACTTGCTGCTAGCAGTAAACAAATGGCATGCATACTGCACAGCTTCAGAGTTCAGTAACCAAACCAAAGCTGATAGGAGTAATAAAATGCTTTTGAAGGAAGTAGGACTAGTGTGTGTTTGATAGACCGTTTCTTTTTTGACGCGTCAACGGCGGGCATACGCCTGCCTGAACCTTTATTACCAAAATGATCAGACAAAATTACATAGAGAACCAGAGATACAGGTGGGTGGGCAGGGAAGCGGGGAAGGTTACAGTGAGAGATTAAACTATAATCTCGCAGCTAGGTGAAACAACATGGAGCCCCAGTCACGAAGCAGTATCTGGTTGGCAGAGTTGGAGCAGCGATGAGACCAGAGGCGAAGGTCTTCTGCGGCTGAGCGAGCCACCAGGTCCAAACTTTGATGGTCATTCCTGAAGACCTTGGCGTTCCGTCTTTTCCAGATATTCCAAAGCACGACCATCAGGACAGTTGACCGACACTTGTTATTTATATCCCCCTCCCAGGCGTGAAGCAGATCCTGAGGAGTACCTTGACATAGACTGTTTAGTTCTTCCCAAATGGGTGCTAGCAGGTGGCATTGGAACAGCAGGTGAGTGATAGATTCACAGTGGTTACAGAAGGGGCATGTGTCGATAGTAGCAATGCCCCGGCGGAAGCGGCGTTCATTGGTGAAAAGGCGGTCCTTGTGAGCAAGCCAAATTAAGATGCGACACTTGTTCGGGGCATAATTTCTCCATATCGCCGGTGCCAGCTGGTCCCTAGGACGTTGCTTCCAAACCGCTTTGTATGCAAGCTTATTGGCGAAAGGTTTCCCTTCGTTTCTCATAGTTCTTCTGTCAGCAGCCTGCAAATTCAAGTTTACAGTAGCCAAGGTAGCATGCAAAGTAATCAGATCGCAATTTGCCGCATGCGACAATCGAGGAGCAAGGTCTAAGGTTAGGTTGTTCGAAGCCAAAACCCTAGCCACCGAGGTGTGCGGTCCAGTGGAGTGGGAGAAGAGGGCAGGGAATTGCTGGGCGAGGGTGGTGGTGGAGTGAGGAATCCAAAGGTTAGACCAGAAAGACGTCGTTGAACCGTTCCCAAGGTGAACCATTGTAATGGAGCGGAAGAAATCGAGCCCTTTTAAAATGTCACGCAAAATTGGAGAGTGCGAAGAATGGGATATCCCAAGACCATTGGAGGGAGACCAGCCATATTTGGAGCGAAGGTAAAGAGAGTCCTGGGTTGACTCGGAGGTATGCATTTTTGATAAGTGGTGGAGGAGGAGACATTGGTTCATATGGTCTAGGTTCGTGAAGCCCAGCCCTCCATGAGAGAAGGGGGCGCAGACCAGGTCCAAGCAACTTTGCATTGGCCACCCGTAACAGAATCCTGCCCGGCCCAGAAGAAAGCACGACACCATTTGTCTATCTCTTGCAGGGTGCCCACCCGAAGTCGAAGAACGCTCATAGAATAGATCGGGGGAGCGCGAAGGGCCGCCCAGACAAGAACAACCCTGCTAGCAAGAGATAACAAGAGGCCTCTCCACCCAGCCAAACGCCGGTCAACCTTGTCGATGATGAAGAAGAAGTTTGCAAGGTTTAGTTTATGGGTCGAGAGTGGCAATCCCAAGTAAGATTGGGGGAAGGAGGCTACCGGACAGCCAAAAATTGCCGCGAGTTCTGTGGAAAGGTCGTGGTCTACGTGAATGGGGGCGAAGGTGCTTTTTTGAAAATTAATGGTGTGCCCCATGGCCTCAGAGAACTGGGTCAGGATATGTTTGAGGGTGTGAAGCTGAGCCGCGTCTGGCGGGAGGACGATAAGAGTGTTGTCGGCATATTGAAGGACCGTGCAAGGAAGAGAAGCGTCGAGAGGGTGAGAGAGTTGCCCGTTGGCAGCAGCCTGGATGATAAGTCTCTTAAGGACATCTGCGACAATGATAAAGAGATAAGGGGAAAGGGAGTCCCCCTGTCTAAAACCTCGGCGGCATTGAAACCAGGGTCCAAGTTTCCCATTTAAAAGCACAGAAGAGCTGGCCGTACGGTTCAAGTTTTCAATCCAGGAGCACCAGAGAGGTGGGAACCCTTTGGCGCGCATAATCAGGGACAAGGTTGTCCACGAAACTGAATCAAAAGCTTTGTGGAAGTCTAATTTGAGGACAATAGCCGGACATTTCCGTTTGAAACAAGTTTGAACGATATCCGTAGCATGGAGGAAATTGGAGGAAATCCCGCGGCCCTTGATAAACCCAGTCTGATCATAGTGGATGAGGTGATCGATCAGGGATTGGGCCCAAATAGATAGACATTTAGACGCAAGTTTGATGGAGCAATTTTGCAGAGAGACCGGTCGGTAGTTCTTCGGGCGAGCCGCATCGGCCTATTTGGGAAGCAGCAAAATGTGAGCTTGATTAATACGCTTAAGATCTGCCCTACCCGAATGGAAATCAGAGAGCAAATTGAACAGATCCGACTTAACGAGGTCCCAGTTAGCCTTTTAAAAAGCCGGGCCAAGCCCATCTGGACCCGAGCTAGCGTTATCATTCATGGCCCAGAGGGCGTCCTTGAGCTCGTCCATGGTGAATGGCCGTGAGATATCTAAAGCCTGGGTTGTGGTAAGAGAGTTTGGCAGCAAGAGATTGGAGAAGTCAAGAGATGTGGATACGGCAGGTCCCCACAAGATTTTTGAAGAAATTGAGGACAACCTCTTTGTCGGAATGAGCAGTAAAGGTTGAGCCATTGCTAGAAAGGGTCTTAATCTGGTTTTTGCGGTGGCGTACCGAAGCGCAAATATGTAAGTAGGCTGAGTTTTTGTCCCCAAGGACACAGTCTTTGATCTTTGCCCACTGCCTCCAGTAGGCAGCGATGACCGCATTGTGACAGTGGAGGGATAGTTTGACTGCCGTCCTAAGTTGAGCTTCGATCGAGGAAAGCGGCCTAGCTTCTTCTAGCTTATCCATGAGATTAATAGTAGTATGGCAGTTTAGTGCTAGAATCTTGGGCGATCTGCGACCGGAAACCCATTTTTTGGCCATGCTTCTGGTGCGCTTGATCTTAAGGGAGATGAGACCAGCAGATCCAAGGTGCAGGTGCCTGGTACCCACGCTGTTCCAGTTAACAGCAACCTTGTCTTTGAATTGAGGAGGATTTCGGGATAGAGGTTGCCGCCGTTAAAAGAATGGGGACGTGGTCGGAGGTGGTTCTGGTCACCGAGGAGAGCGAGGTGTCTGGATAGACCGTTTCTTAACAACAGTGCAGGATCATCATAGACTAGAGACATACCTAAGCTAGACCAAAAACCATGTGTGCACTTTCTATAATCTTCGGTTACAGATACTGCAGTTTCATCCCAGCGGCTTGCAAACACACTCAGACAGAGCACTTACGCATCAGTTCGAGCCATCGGGTGTCCTGTTGCACAAATATTGGCAATAAAAACCTTTCGTGTGACAACGTGTCGGGCAAAAAATGTAGCGAATATCTCCAGATACAGGTGCATTTCATACTGTTTTCCATCCCTCTTGCCAAGGGATTGGAGTTAGGTGCTAAAAGATATCTTCCATTCCCTATCTCAACTGTGGTCATATACTCCTACAGATTTGCTATAGTTCTTCCTATCCGTGGTACAACAACATCATAAGCACTCTGATATACACTGACGATTTAGCAGCATTGCAGGACATACCACATAATGGCAAATTGGCAAGTAGCGACCAAGCGTTTTTCTTCACCTGCTGCTGTCTCCCTCTAGTTCGCTTCGTATGGTCTCAAACAGCATCTCGTTCCATGTATCTATAGGTCCTGGCATGCACCAATGCAGACAATCCTGGGGTGGAGGCTTCCCATCTGGTCCTCTTTGAGTCTTCTTGTTTGGGTCGGGACTTCTGTATGGACCAGGATGCCCGTCAGCTCTCAACGCAAAGGGCTCAGTGATGTCCATCAATTTCAACTTGGAGCTATGTTTCCCAGAATTCTGCACTGCCTTTCTGAAGCCTGCAACTTGTTTCTCATACATTGCATCCGTGTATCCGTTCCTCACCACCGCATCCAAGGGCTTAACCTTCCCGGTGCATGACCCACCAGCGTTCCATGCCCCGCCTTCATAATGATCTGGAGAGTATGTGCGCAGAACAGCTATCCCTGTGAAATTTGGGTGGGTCGCCAAAGCAGTCAGGCAAGTCTCAACTGACACACCAAATGCGCCAACGTTGTTTATCTGCATCTTTCCAGCTTGTTGAGGCCACCAGAGCTGCCCTCCAACAACATTGCCATTCTGGATATAGGCTGACCGTTTGGCGAACCAGTGTCCAGATGACAGGACAAGTACATCAAAAGAAGCGATAAATTGCATGAACGTCTCATCTGCTACATCCAGGAAAACCTTATCAAGACCCTCAGGAGCAAACCCCACAGCTTCAATTGATCTGTGCACTAACCAAGCAGACCAGATGCGGATAATAGTTGTTTTGGTTGACCTGAAGATCCACCTGTTCATCCTGCGGCTGCCACGGTCTACTGGGGTTTCTACCTGTCAAAAGGAGAACATAACGTTGATGTCAAGATAAAAAATCAAATAATATGTTGCTCTATGAAATGAGCTACAAGTACAGGATCACTAAGTTGATTAGGTTGATCTGAACATTCCAGCAAGTAAAGGGAAGAAAACCCTTCAGATGTGTTCCATTATAGTACACAGACAGGTCACACATAATGATGAAACCAAAGGGAAGCAATAAAGCGTCAGAAACTCAGAATTATGCTTTGATCTTAGAGATATACTCCCTCTGTAAACTAATATAAGACTTTTTAGATCACTATCTTAGTTTACAGAGGGAGTACTTCCTAATTCCTAAGAGAAGAATTTACAAGATGTGAGGGGCCTCATAACTTGACAAAGTACACACTTCCGAGCAACAATCTTATCTCAGAAAACTGCCTCTGCATAAATTATGTAAGGATCCATTATCAACCGCTAAAATCAACAATCAGTATAGTGAAGTTGCAGAGGCCGGGGGTTTAACCTCCTTTTCCAAAAAAAAAGTATAGTGAAGTTGCCTTTCAATAAAAGGCACGATGAAAAGCAACTAGCTTTGCTTCTACATCAGGAAATTATAACGCTCTCTACTGCTTCACTAAAAGTATAGTGAAGTTGCAGAGGCCGGGGGTTTAACCTCCTTTTCCAAAAAAAAAGTATAGTGAAGTTGCCTTTCAATAAAAGGCACGATGAAAAGCAGCTATTCTGCTTTGATAGGCGCATGAGCTGATATTACAATTTCATCCCAAATGCTTCCACGTGATATCAGGAAAAGAAAATATCTGACAGCAATATCTAAACTCTAAACCACATTCTCTCGAGGCTAGACATGGTATAAGATGTGCAAGATGACGGCATTGGTTCCTATGGTGTTGCTTCCTATGGTTGACAGCAGACAACAGCAGTAACCCATTAACTTGTCCAGAATAAGGCAAGGCACTTGCAATATCAGGATAGCAATCAAACTGACAATAAATCTTCTACGAGATCGATAATTTTCACCAGTTTTCAGGAACCATGTACATATGGTGAGTTTTCACACTTTATTTTTAAGAAGGAACTTGTAAATAATGTTATGTTACTACAAGCAAGCATCATAAAACCAGAAACAAAATTTGCCGTTGTCCACACATAAGTCCAAATAACACCTTAACTCGGACCATCGGTCGGTCAAAAATAAATAAATCATCATTCATCAAAAGGTCTTAGATCTTGTAGCGACTTAATCAGTTTTCAGCAAAAATAATACTACATGTCAATAAAATTGGTCATGGATAGTATAATTGGCAAGCTACCGTCTACTTAGGCAAATTACAGTGAGAACATAAATCATTAATAGTATCAGTGAAGTATCTCACCTGCCACAGAATGCAAAGGAGAGATTCCATGTGATTTCGAGCAACCGAGTCCCCAACAAAGGCAAGAGTCTTGCCTCTCATTAACTCCAAGAACTTAATTCCATCAAAGCGTGGGAGGGTGCACTGTTGAGGTTTCCATCTCCAACTCTCATAGTCCTTGTCCGGTCGCCCATTTCCCTGGCAATTCTGCATCCGTGTGATGACAGGGCAAGAGTTGTTTGTGTACAACGCCCCAGATGAATCGAAAACCCACTCCCCATGATAAAGATCACAGGTACCTGCACAATAAAAGAGGTCAATTCATCGTATCCCAGCTACGCCTTTATCATGAATAAATCAGTATAGTGCAGCGGGAAACAACATTTCATTCATGTCTGTAAGATGTTGTGCAGAAGTCAAACAGGGGAATGAAGTAAAGCTCACCTTGATCAGGCCTTTGAGAATCATTGAGTTTTGGCGTGGTATCATCCATAGCTACTACTGGATCCTGTATTTTGCTGTCAACAGGAACTGGATCCGGTACTGTGTCATCAACCTCTCTTGTATTCAGAGACCCCTCGCTTGAGTTGAGAGTAGCATTTTGGGCGCTGTGCTCAATCAAGGGCTCCTGGCCACCCTGCAACTCTTTCCCTGGTAACGGAACACCAGTGGCAATATCATTCTTGCTCCCATCATCGGCGGTAGCGTTCCCCTTTGGGTGACTAGCTCTGACAGCTGGGTATTCAGGGAGCGACGCCCCGGGCAGGGGCGAGCCCACCGACAGCGAAATCACCACCAGGATCAGCACCAGCGCCAGCGCCGACAGCACGGCGGTGGAGAGCCACCGCCGGATTCCCCCAGCCCCGGCCGCGGCCTTCTTCCCCGGCAAACTCATGGCCGCATCCGAGACCCGCAACCTCAAGTGATTTCTCCAAGGGCCCAACGATCAGGCCCTGCAACTCAGGGGGCGGATCTGGAACGGCGTGCGCTCACCGGGCGCCGCGCCGCGAATCCGTGGAGCTCGGTGGGGTTTGACTAATCGCTGGGATGGAACGACGAAATGCTCGTACCTCGAATGTCCGAAATAGGGGGCTGGCGCGGAGGCAGCAGGCGCGCGGTGAGGTAGATCGGGTATGCCTATGGCGGCGAACGCGCGTGGGGAGCCGCCGGCGGCGCGGATCTACTCAATTCTCTCTTCTGGATCAGATCTGGGGAGGAAGGAGGTAAAGGAAGCAGAGGGGGTCGGCGGCCTCGCTCTCGGTTCGTTACAGCAAGTGCTATTCGATAACAACCCCAAACTCTCAGTCTCGCACCCCCTTAACTGGTCAGGCACGCAGGCCAAACTCAACCCACACACGCGCTCACTCCTTGGCCCGACACTGGCCTGGCCCTCGCCCTTCAGGCCCATCAGTGGTGGCGGCAGGCCCGCTCACACCCTCTTGCTTGTCTGCAGGTGGAGCCCACCTGGCAGGCGTGGCATTCGCCCCTCCTTGAGCAGCGGCTTGTCCTCAAGGCGTTGTAGATGGAAATCGGCGATGGAGCGCCATTGGATCCTCCCATGTTGCCAATGTTGTAGATGGAAGAGGAAGGGGAAAGGAAGGCATGGGACGGTGGAGAAGTCTACCAATACCAGAGACATTCTCGACACGTAGATCCGAGTTCGCGTGCCACATCGCCAGAGGGTTAAACCAACTCAGAGTTTGAACGGCACATTCATCTAGATGTTTTTATTTTCACTCTACTCTTATTATCAATTCAATGTTAGTACATTTAATATCTTGGCCTGCCCGCAATGGTGGGAGCAGATAGGAGTGACTGTTTTAGGCACTTATGTGAAAGAATTAAAGAAAGGTTGAAAGGATGGATGGAGAAACAACTATCTACCGGTGGCAAGGAAATACTTATTAAATCTGTTGCCAAAGCAATCCATGTTTTTGCCATGTCAGTATTCAGTTCACCCAAGGACATTTGCAAGGAGATCACGGACTTGATAGCCCAATTCTGATGGAGCGATGATGAGGATCATAAAATAAAGCATTGGTATGCTTGGTGGAAACTATGCTACCCGAAAAATGAAGGAGTAATGGGTTTTAGAGATCTCTATTCTTTCAATTTGGCTATTGTCGGTGTCAAAACCGGCGGATCTTGGATAGGGGTCCCGAACTGTGCGTTTAGGATCAATGATAACAGGAGGCAGGGGACACGATGTTTACCCAGGTTCGGGCCCTCTTGATGGAGGTAATACCTTACGTCATGCTTGATTAATATCTTCTATATCTAAATAGCTAGCCCCCACTAAGATATTTCTCTCAACATGCAATCATGCCACATCATCAAGCAACATGCATGGCAAAAGGCCCACCACAACACGCATTCATGCACATGAAAATGTCCACCTCAACATGCAAACATATATTAGATATTTTACAATACATTAATCAAACACAATAAAGCATATGGATTTGCAATTTTAGTTTTCGTAGTATCACTATTCACGTTCCATAGAAATCACACATCATCGAAATGTATTGCAAATATTCCCGCAACAACGTGCGGGGTATCATCTAGTTGATGATATGAGTATTACAAGAGTTGATCTACCACGAGATCGTAGAGGCTAAAATCCTAGAAGCTAGCCTATGGTATGATTGTATGTCCTCTATCGACTAGCCTAGCCTCGGTTTATATAATGCACCAGAGGCCTAGGATAACAAGAGTCCTAGCCGAATACGCCGGTGGGGAGGAGTCCTTGTCTTGATCACCAAGTCTTGTGGAATCTTCCATGTATGCGGCAGCTGTCCGAACTGGCCCATGAGTATACGGCCATGGGGGTCCTCGGCCCAATCTAATAGATCGGGAGACGACGTGGTGAGTACCCCCTAGTACAGGACACCGTCAGTAGCCCCCTGAACCGGTCTTCAAGTTAAGGATGCTCCTCGATTCTTCCGAACTGTTCTTCATCTTTGGTTGTCGGTCTTGAAAACTGGTTTAACAAATCTTCTCACCTTCGATCTTGAGGATTGCCGAAATGCATTCGACGAGTTTACACGTCGGGTATCCGAGGAGCCCCTTTAAGTTTCCGGCCTTTATCAATGCCTTGTTATTTTTATGCCACACCTCGGGTTTGAAGTTGTTCCCGGGAGGCAGTGCCCTCTTGCGTCCGAGCTCTAACGCCGGACTGCATTCGAGGTATCTTTTGCAGCCGAGCACCAATGCCGGACTACTTCCGGGCTCTAACGCCGAAATGTATCCAAGCTCCAACGCCGGACTGTGTCCAAGCTCCAAAGCCGGACTATACCCAAGATATCATAGAACATCTTGGTCCAAAAAAGTTGAAGGAGTTTAGCCGAGCTTAATGCTGGAAATGCCCTCTATGGAGCCAGCCACTAGCGCCCGAGCTTTATGCCGGACTGCTTCCGAGGTGGTGCACCATCCCGACTGTGGGCCAATCTTTTATCAATATTTTTGATCGGTGCAATTTATTCTCTACCGAGATATATAGACAGTAACCCTCAACGTGTGTATCAGTTTAAAACCCGAGATGCACTTGAAGGATGATGTAAGACCACTGATCCCAGTAACCGCTGAGACTCAGGTTGATTTGCAAAATCGGCCTGAGGATCAAGTCCTAACTCGGCAGAATACTTCGGGATACAAAAAGCGGCGTGCTCAGTCCTTGAGACTCAGATTGGGTGCGGCCGACCAACTTGAGGATCATAATCTCCTCGGAAACTGTATTGCACTTAAAATTTTCTGCATTGGACAGGCAATGCAGTAGCCCCCGAGACACTGGTCGGGTGGCAACACCAGATTAGGGGATCGATGTGCCCCTTTAATATTTGTAAATAATAAGCCCGAAGCCCAGTAGCCCCTGAGCCTTAATGCGGGCACGGGTGGCCGAATTAAGGATCGATATCCATAGTAAAATCACAATTTATGTGTAATGACTCTATGTATCCAAGTACTTTACATCATTAATGCTCGGATCAGCATTGTATAAAACTTTGTTGACCGACCATCGGCTTCCACCTCCTCAGCTAGTAGCCGAGGAGTGTTTGTCCTACTTTATAAAGCCTTTATGAGGGCAAAGATTTACGACAAACAAGGCAATCTGGCCATACAGTGTTATAAACAAAGGTACGGAGAGAGATATGTTATATTACTGTTTAACATAAGAAATGTCTTTCAAAGAAAATAGTCCCGCTATCGGTTCCTTTCTTTGGGTTGTCATGCTAAGCATGATCATGAAACCTCAGCCCTAATGTAAGAGCAAAATATTGAGGATTTAGTTTGGGAGGCCAGTTACTAGCCCTCGGTAGTGTTCGGCGACAGTCGAGGTCAAGCCGTAAACACTTCGGCCATTGTTATGAATGGCCCGTCATTTAACACCGTCATCGGATTGCTGACCAGTTTATGCTTATTGTGACAGTCAGTTTTCGGCTTTCTCCACTGAGGTGCTTAACCATGTGAGCTGGAAGCACAATCGCAGTGGTTCTCCCTTTGCATACCTAGCCGAACAAAGCGGAACGTAGGAGGCAAGCGCAGGAGCCGGGCAACCCAACTATTGACCGAAGACACAATTCGAAACCAATGCATATATAGTGAGATCCGAGAATGTTTTTTCCGAATCTATAAAGGTGTCCGGCATTGCATTGTGAGACTTGTTCTGGAAACACACAAATAGTTTAGAAGTGCCAAAAAGCTTGGAAAACCAAAAAACGTCAGTAAAACATGACGTCCGAACAAGATCAAGTGTTCGGTGCCAATCCGAAAATTGGAAGAGAAAGAAAAAATTGTGCTTCTGTCGTGTTTTGACAACGACCAAGAAGAAAACACATTTACAGCTCATATATAAATTTTAAGAGCCCCCAAGTGACTTGGGTAAGAATTTTATGTATAATGATTGTATGTACCGAAGTACTTATATCATATTTGTGTTCACCTGAACTTTAAACGCGTCTTAACCGACCATCGGCTTCTCCCTCTTCGGCCAAGGGCCGAAAAGTGTCACGTACTCGCCCTGTTGAGAGTATCGACGGTGTTTCCGATGACTAGGCAATCAGGCCATAAGGCTGTAACAGACAAAGCGTGCTCAGGGAACTTATGCTATATTACTAACGAAGTGTAAGAAGTATCTTCGAAGAAAATAGTACCCCCACCGATACCTTTCTTCGGTGCTCATTATTACTATGAGACTTGTGCAATAGATTTTTTATACTCATGAGTTCCGTTGTGTGCCGACTATGATTGAAAACAATAAGAGCGCTAGCTTCCGTCTTCACCCAATCTGAGGTCAGAGCTCGGATGACCCGGTCGTGACAATCGCAGAGGTGCTCCCTTTACTCCTTAGCCAAACAATCGGGAACGTAGGGGTAAGCACAGGAGCGAGGCAACCCAGCTTGCAAATCGCTTAGGTCAATATGGTGCATATTGTGGCGTAATACACGAACAAGGAACGAAGCCGTACAAGTATAATCATATGCATCAGGAAAAACTCCATCAAGGGAGCCCCCAAATAAACGGGGTATTTGAATTTGTGTGTCACAAACAAAGTTTTGACAAGGAGATTCTCTACAAGCAACTTTTTTTTCAAAAAGGTATAATGCTTGGTCGAACCGAACACAAGTTAAAAATTTAAAACTTTGAGCATGAAGGCAACTTAGCTGGTTAATGTGTTCGGTATTGATGACGCGGCCCGAGCTTGATGCGGGACAAGGTTCCATCCCCCAAGCCGGTCCCAAGGTGGCGGAGCAAAGAGCTCGGCACTCCGAAGTGGTGACATAGCACGGTCAATGCGGGCCGGCAGAGTGATGCCGAAGTCCCTGGCATGGGGTAATGAAGTGTTGACGAAGCCCCCCGTCCAGCCGAGGTGACGTGGTATGTCAATACGCCGAGTTGACGATACTGCCCAACCCGGATCATTTTCCTATGCACGAAAAATAGTGCAAACCGGAGATAATAGTAATAATAATAATTTAAAAAATCGTTGCATAATAAATAATTTATGCAAAGTGAGTAATAAAAGAAATATGGCTTGGCGCCGAAGTTAATGTCGATGCAGGGCATCAGCATGACGCGGTGAAGGCGTGACAAAGACTGAATTTGCAGGGTGGTCCGGGCTCCGGATGCGGCGTTCGCCGAACTATGTACGGAAACTGACCGAACCACCACGCGACCATTTTTAATGTGGCCGCCATTTGATAGACCTGTGTACAGATGACGGAACAAACCAGAGTAATAATTCCTTAAGAAAAATAAACCCAACAAGAAAAAATTGTTAGGATTAATAACACCTGGTTTATTTGTTGTAGCATTTCAAAGAAAAGCGACTCCCAAAATCGGGAATTGATATGCACACTCATTGCCTGATGGGCGATAAAGCGATGGCCTGGTGATGCTGGCAAAGGTTGGCTCGCCGAGGCAAAGCCCTCGGTCCAGCTAACGTGACGGAGCTGGTCGGCTAGTGACGCCAAAGTCTCCGGAGTAGGTTGATGAAGAGATGGCGAAGCCCCCGGTCCAGCCGAGATGTCGAAGCCTCGATGTCAGCCGATGAGTCGAAGTAGGTCGGCGTGATGGACACCAGCTTGAAGAAGCAATAGTGCAGCCCTGCCGATGCAGGTCGTGACGTGGTCGATGCCGGCTTGATGAAGTGACCGTGCGGCGATGCCGGTATGCCCGCTCCGTGTAATCCGTGGGGCGGCGATGTTGGTGATGATTTATCCTTCACGATGTCGGACTCTTGTTCGGCTTGCCGAAATGATGATCCGAAGAAGTTGAGCTCGGCTCAACAAAGTGACGACGTGTCTAGCACAGGTCGGCAGCCTTGGAGCAATATTGCCGGACTGGTTTGACACCAGCATGATGATGAAGATGACCTCAGGGGAGGCTTAAAAATTTACGGGCACGTGTTTAAAAACAACGCACAATACCCTAGAAGAGAATTCCTCTAAAAAGGTTGTCTAATATCACGTTCATAAAGAAACATGAATTCGGGTCGGATCTGTATTTGTACAGAAAACGGATCCGAAAATTGGTCCACTCATCGAAAGGTTCCCAGAGTTTGAACCGTCAGATCGAGCTGAAATTTGGAGGGGTGGTAGATATGGGAATTCCGCAGTAGATGAACGGTTGGATCTTCGAAAGGACCTCCGAGCTGGGCTCTGGAGACCACGCCCTAAACTCGTCCAGATTCCCGTCCAGATTTGACAGGGCTCTGATATATCATAGATTGTCGGAGATTTCTCCATCGGAACTCGACGAAATTTTGCATGACTGTTGTAGACATAATTCCGCACTATTCCACCGAAGCAATCGTCAAACCGACGCTCGAGGAGGCGGTGACGGCGAATACAAGTTCGCTATCCATAAAAAACAGCACGGCCGCCCGAGGGCAATGTTGATGTTGAGCCCTCGAGCTCCATGGATGATTCCTCCATGATCATGATAGAGATCGGAGTTGATGTTGAAGAAGGCCCCCGTCCGAACATGACAATCGGAGACGGAGAACGGTCCTCGGTCAAGCCAAGGTGACCAGTCGAGCCGGCAACGAAGATGCCGGCGTCGCAGTTGACCTGCGGGCGAGCCATTGATCCTTTTGCCGATCACACAGCGGAACTCTCAATGAAAGCACCAATGTCGGTGTCAAAACCGGCGGATCTAGGTAATACCCTACGTCCTGCTTGATTGATATTGATGATATGAGTATTACAAGAGTTGATCTACCACGAGATCGTAGAGGCTAAAACCCTAGAAGCTAGCCTATGGTATGATTGTATGTCCTCTATCGACTAGCCTGGCCTCGGTTTATATAATGCACCAGAGGCTAGGATAACAAGAGTCCTAGCTGAATATGTCGGTGGGGAGGAGTCCTTGTCTTGATCACCAAGTCTTGTGGAATCTTCCATGTATGCGGCAGCTGTCCGAACTGGCCCATGAGTATACGGCCATGGGGTCCTCGGCCCAATCTAACAGATCGGGAGACGACGTGGTGAGTACCCCCTAGTCCACGACACCGTCAGCTATGCTCTCGAAACAACGTTGGCGTCTCATTATCAACCCAGAATATCTATGTGCCCGAGTGTTGAAAGCAAAATACTTCCCTAATGGAAGTTTACTTCAAGCAACTTTGAAAAGTGGGGCATCTTTCACCCGGCAGAGCATAATGAAGGGATTGGAAACATTTAAATTGGGATATATCTGACGTATTTGTTGGTAGAATCGCGATTCTGTTATACGATTCTACGACTTTACGATCCAAACTTACCCATCTGATTCTACGATTTTAGTTCATAAAATCTACGTTTCTACGATCCTGGTAGTGAAGATTCTACGATTTACGATTATACCATCAGAGCTCCGATCCGATTCAAAATCGCGATTCTGACAACCTTGCGGTGAGAATGTGAAAATTTGGAGTGATCCTTGGGTATCTTCAAGCCCTAATAGGATGGTAATCTTCAGTAGAGGACAGTCCATCCTCACGGCAGTTAGCGATCTCATCGATCCATATACTGGAGTATGGGATGAACCCCTAATTCGGTCTATATTTAATCCTGTTGACTTTAGAAGGATTATGCAAATCCCTTTGAACCATGGGGCATTTGAGGTTTTTATTGCCTGGAACCCAGATCGGAGAGGGATGTTCTCAGTCCGGACGGCATATCGCATCCAATGGATTCAAACTTACCGTGCACAGGCAAATCTATTGACACACCCTTCTGGTTCTAATTCACTAGAAATATGGAGTAAAGTTTGGAAATTGTAGGTTCCATGTAAGATACAGATTTTCTGTTGGCGGACCCTTCATGGAATTATGCCATTGAAATCAATTCTCACAAAACAGACATGTAGGCTCGAATAGCTCTTGTCTGATCTGTCATCAGGTTGCTGAAGATGTGCGCTATCTACTGTTTGACTGTACACAGGCTCAAGATTTATGGCATAGATTGGGAATTCTTGATATCATTGAAGAAGCAAAGAAATTGACCATTCAGGCTCGATCATCTTAGAATATCTTCTGTTGGGGGAGGCCAGGTCGCTACCTTTGAAACCTTGCCTTGATGTTAAACAGGTAATAGCTGTTGGATCCTGGTACTTGTGGTGGGCTCGGCGAGAGTTAACTCATGGTGAATCACCACCTCCACCTACGAGATGGCCACTTTCTGTCTTAGCAATTTCTAATGACTACCACTAGATGAATAAGAAAATACGTGAGGTACAGGAGCATACATGGAGAAAACTAGACCCCAAGTTCATGAAAGTGAATGTGGATGCTTCTTTTCACCTGGACAAGGGAACTGGACCTACGTCAGCTGTTATTAGAGATTGTAAAGGAATTTTTGTTGCAGCCAGTGCAGATTCATTCTGTTTGCAGCAGATCTAGTAACTTCATAAGCAATGGCAATGTGTGATGGACTAGCATTTGCTAATGCCTTGGGGTTTTCTCGAGTTGAAGAGGAGTCCGATTCTTTAACTATGATTAATTACTGCAATGATCAAACAAGATGGTGGGACGCTGCGGTGGTGATTTTTGCGGAGTGTGTGGATGTGGCTACGTCTATTGGGAAGGTCACTTTTAATCATTGCTTTCGTTCTTGTAATGATGCAGCGCATGTGCTAGCTAAACATAGTTTTTGTAATAAGATTTCTAGTAGTTGGATGGACGAACCCCCGGGTTATCTTGTCTCAAGACTTGTGGATGATGTATTACCAGTTTAATTTGCAATAAACCTAGTCATGTGATGACCCACAAGTATATGGGATCAATTGTAGCTCTTTTTGATAAGTAAGAGTGTCGAACGCAACGAGGAGCAGAAGGAAATGACAAGTGATTTTCAGCAAGGTAATGTCTGCCAGTGCTAAAATTGTAAGTAATAGAGTAATTTGATAGCAAGATAAATTGTAACGAGCAAGTAACGATAATGGTAACAAAAGTGCAGCAAGGTAGCCCAATCCTTTTGAGGTAAAGAACACGCCAAAACAATCTCTTACAGTAAGCAAAGCGTTCTTGAGGGTACACGGGAATTTCATCTAGTCACTTTCATCATGTTGGTTCGATTTGTGTTCGCTACTTTGATAATTTGATATGTGAGTGGATGATACGTCCATTTTGCATCATGCTTTTATATTGATATTTATTGTATATGGACTGTTATTACACATTATGTCACAATACTTATGCCTATTCTCTCTTATTTTACAAGGTTTACATGAAGAGGGGGAATGCCGGCAGCTGAAATTCTAGGCTGGAAAAGGAGCGAATATTAGAGACCTATTCTACACAGCTCCAAAAGTCCTGAAACTTCACGGGAGTTATTTTTAGAATATATAAAAAATATTGAGCAAACAAAATACCAGAGGGGGCCCACACCCTGGCCACGAGGGTGGGGGCACGCCCTACCCCCTGGGCGCCCCCCCCTGATACGTCTCCATCGTATCTACTTTTCCAAACACTTTTGCCCTTGTTTTGGACTCTAACTTGCATGATTTGAATGGAACTAACACGGACTGATGCTGTTTTTAGCAGAATTGCCATGGTGTTATTTATGTGCAGAAACAAAAGTTCTTGGAATGACCTGAAACTTCACGGAGCGTATTTTTGGAAATAATAAAAAATCTGGGTAAAAGATCAAGACCAGGGGGCCCACACC
Organism: Triticum urartu; assembly: GCF_003073215.2. NCBI lineage: Eukaryota > Viridiplantae > Streptophyta > Magnoliopsida > Poales > Poaceae > Triticum > Triticum urartu. The sequence continues at coordinate 651,089,726 of NC_053024.1, read as the reverse complement.
CTAGCCACGAGGGTGGGGGCGCCCCCCTACCTCGTGGCCCCTGGAGCTCCTCCGACCTCAACTCCAACGCGATGTATTCACTTTCGGGGAGAGAGAAATCAGAGAAAAAGATTCATCGCATTTTACGATACGGAGCCGCCGCCAAGCCCTAAACTCTCTCGGGAGGGCTGATCTGGAGTCTGTTCGGGGCTCCGGAGAGGGGAATCCGTCGGCATTGTCATCATCAACCATCCTCCATCACCAATTTCATGATGCTCACTGCAGTGCGTGAGTAATTCCATCGTAGGCTTGCTGGACGGTGATGGGTTGGATGAGATTTATCATGTAATCAAGTTAGTTTTGTTAGGGTTTGATCCCTAGTATCCACTATGTTCTGAGATTAATGTTGCTATGACTTTGCTATGCTTGATGCTTGTCACTAGGGCCCGAGTGCCATGATTTCAGATTTGAACCTATTATGTTTTTATGAATATATGTGAGTTATTGATCCTATCTTGCAAGTCTATAGTCACCTACTATGTGTTATGATCCGGCAACCCCGAAGTGACAATAATCGGGACCACTCCCGGTGATGATTGTAGTTTGAGGAGTTCATGTATTCACTATGTGTTAATGCTTTGGTCTGGTACTCTATTAAAAGGAGGCCTTAATATCCCTTAGTTTCCGTTAGGACCCCGCTGCCACGGGAGGGTAGGCCAAAAGATGTCATGCAAGTTCTTTTCCATAAGCACATATGACTATATTCGGAATACATGCCTACATTACATTGATGAATTGGAGCTAGTTCTGTGTCACCCTAGGTTATGACTGTTACATGATGAACCACATCCTGCATAATTCTCCATCACCGATCCATTGCCTACAAGCTTTCCATATATTGTTCTTCGCTTATTTACTTTTTCGTTGCTATTATTACCATCACTACAAAATACCAAAAACATTACTTTTGCTATCATTACCTTTTGCTACCGTTACCACTATTATCATATTACTTTGCTACTAAACACTTTGCTGCAGATATTAAGTTTCCAAGTGTGGTTGAATTGACAACTCAGCTGCTAATACTTGAGAATATTCTTTGGCTCCCCTTGTGTCGAATCAATAAATTTGGGTTGAATACTCTACCCTCGAAAACTGTTGCGATCCCCTATACTTGTGGGTTATCAAGACTATTTTCTGGCGCCGTTGCCGGGGAGCATAGCTCTATTCTTTAAGTCAATTGGGATTTATATCTGCTTATCATTATGAAGAACTTGAAAGATCCAAGAACCAAGATTTATCCCTCAACTACGAGGGGAGGTAAGGAACTGCCATCTAGCTCTGCACTTGATTCATCTTCTGTTTTGAGTAAGCTTGTGACACCTAAACCTGCTTCTGCTATTGATTCTGATATGTCGCATATTATTGATGATGCCACTTCTGCTATGCATGATACTTATGATGAAACTACTTCTATGGGTGATACTACTGTGCCACTTGGTGAATTTCTTGATGAACAACTTGCTAGAGCTAGAGAGAATGAAATTATTGAAACTGATAATACTGATGAAAGTGATTATGAAAGCTCTCCTAATAAATATGAATTACCTGTTGTGTCTGAGGGTTATGTTCTGGATGAAGAATCTTCTAGAGCTATTCTTACTTGTAATGATAGAAGTGATCTTAAGAAGTTATTAGCTAAATGGAAGCAGCAATATGTTAATGCTAGAATGAAAGCTGATCCTGCTTTTGCTACTTCACCTATCTGTGTTACTTATAAGGATTATGAATTCTCTTTGATCCTGATATAATTACTTTGGTTGAATCTGATCCTTTTTATGGCTATGAATTTGAAACTGTTGTGGCACATCTTACTAAATTAAATAATATAGCCACCCTATTCACTAATGATGAGAGAACTCGCTACTTTTATATCCTTAAAATATTTCCGTTCTCATTAAAGGGTGATGCTAAGATATGGTTTAATTCTCTTGATCTTGGTTGTGTGCGTAGTCCCGGGGATATGATTAATTACTTCTCTGCTAAATATTTCCCTGCTCATAAGAAACAAGCTACCTTAAGGGATATATATAATTTTGTGCAAATTGAAGAAGAGAGTCTCCCACAAGCTTGGGGGAGGCTTCTCCAATTACTTAATGCTTTGCCCGATCATACTCTTAAGAAAAATGAAATACTTGATATCTTTTATAATGGACTAATCGATGCTTCTAGAGATTACCTGGATAGTTGTGCTGGTTCTGTTTTCAGGGAAAGAACACCGGATGAAGCTGAAATTCTATTGAATAATATGTTGACAAATGAAAATAATTGGACACTTCCTGAGCCAGTTCCTGAGCATATTCTTAAACCAACTCCGAAGAAGAGAGGTATTCTATTTCTCAGTCCTGAAGATATGCAAGAGGTAAAGAAATCCATGAAAGAAAAGGGTATTAAAGCTGAAGATGTTAAGCATTTACCTCCTATTGAAGAAATACATGGTCTTAATTTACCGCATGTCGAAGAAATGCATAACTTTAATCCATCTCCTATTGAAGAAATACATGGTCTTGATAACCCGACACAGGTAGTAAAGGTAAATTCTCTCTATAGATATGATAAAGCTGAAATCCCATTTACTAAGTTTGCTAGCCCATGCTTAGATGAGTTTGATAAATTTATGGTTAAGCAAGAAGACTTCAATGCTTATTTTGGTAGAGAATTAAAACACAGTGTTGATATGCTTGAACACTTGGGTGATTATATGGCTAATGTTAAAGGTGAACTTAAACTTATTAGTAAACATGCTTCTATGGTTACCACTCAAGTAGAACAAGTACTTAAAGCTCAAAGTGATTTGCTCAATGAATTAAATAGTAAGAATAATGATTATGTTGTTAGAGTGGCTACTAGAACTGGTAGAATGACTCAGGAACCTTTGTATCCCGAAGGCCACCCTAAGAGAATTGAGCAGGATTCTCAGAGAAATAATATAGATGCACCTAGTCCTTCTAAAAGGAAGAAAAAGAAAAATGATAGGACTTTGCATGCTTCTAGTGAACCTACTACTGAAACACCTGAGAATCCAAATGATATTTCTATTTCCGATGCTGAAACACAATCTGATAATGAACATGAAACTAGTGATAATGTTAATGATAATGTTCATGATGATGCTCAACCTAGTAATGATAATGATGTAGAAATTGAACCTGCTGTTGATCTTGATAACCCACAATCGAAGAATCAACGTTATGATAAGAAAGACTTTGTTGCTAGGAAACACGAGAAAGAAAGATAACCATGGGTTCAGAAACCCATGCCTTTTCCTCCCAAACCATCCAAGAAAAAGGATGATGAGGATTTTGAGCGCTTTGCTGAAATGATTAGACCTATCTTTTTGCGTATGCGATTTACTGATATGCTCAAAATGAATCCTTATGCTAAGTATATGAAAGAAATTGTCACTAATAAAAGAAAGATACCGGAAGCTGAGATTTCCACCATGCTTGCTAATTATACTTTTAAGGGTGGAATACCAAAGAAACTTGGAGATCCAGGAGTACCCACTATACCATGCTCCATTAAAAGAAACTATGTTAAAACTGCTTTATGTGATCTTGGAGCCGGTGTTAGTGTTATGCCTCTCTCTATATTGTAGACTTGATTTGAATAAGTTGACACCTACTGAAATATCCTTGCAAATGGCTGATAAATCAACTGCTATACTTGTCGGTATTTGTGAGGATGTGCCTGTTGTGGTTGCAAACGTTACTATTTTAACGAACTTTGTTATTCTTGATATTCCTGAGGACGATAGTATGTCTATTATTCTTGGAAGACCCTTTTTGAATACTATAGGGGCTGTTATTGATTGCAACAAAGGAAATATCACTTTTCATGTTAATGATAATGAGCATACGGTACACTTTCCGAGGAAACAACCTCAAGTTCATAGTATCAATTCTATTGGAAAAATTCCATTGATTATTTTTGGAGGTTTTGAATTTCCTCTCCCTACTGTCATGAAGAAATTGTAGGAGATATGCCCTAGAGGCAGTAATAACAGTTATTTTGTATCTCCAAAGTTTGTAATGAATGTTTAGCTTCCATGCTATAACTGCAATGATTCTCGAGTCTGCAATATCCACGAGGCTCGGAGGGAAACTGAAAGTGCAACTATCCCTAGGTGGTTTTGGTAATTCATAACAACATATAGCTCATTGAGCTAATACTATTCCAAGATAGACTATTTCAGGAAAGCTCAATGATTGGCATGGCATATGGATGTGAAAGTGGAACCCTCAAAATGCTAAGGACAAAGGATTGGCTCAAGCTCAAAAGCTCAAGACTCTTCATTTTATATTTTAGTGATCCAAGATCACATTGAGTCTTTAGGAAAAGCCAATACTATCAAGGAGGGATGAGGTGTTTCTTAATGAGCCTCTTGCTTCATGTGCTTAGTGATATGCTCCAAAACCCTCAACTACTTTCCCATATCCACATATGACCTAAACCCTAAGCCAAACTCGGTCCTACCGATTCTTTCTATCCGGCGCCACCGAGTTTCACTTGTCATAAGCCACTGCCAAACCCTAGCAATTCGGTTCTACCGATAGGGATCTCGGTCTCACCGAGATGGGATTGCAAACTCTCTGTTTCCCTTTCGTAACTTTTCGGTCTCACCGAAAGAGCGAATCGGTCCCACCGAGATTGCAATGTAAACTCAGTGTTTCCCCTTTGTAACTTTTCGGTCTCACCGAGTTCCACTCGGTCTCACCGAAAGAGCAAATCGGTCCCACCGAGTTTGCCTGACCAACTCTCTGGTTAGCTAATTACCAAATTCGGTCTCACCGAGTTTGTGTAATCGGTCTCACCGAGATTACGTTATGCCCAAACCCTAACCGAATCGGTCCTACCGAGTTGCATGTCAGTCCCACCGAAATTCCTAACGGTCACTAGGTTTACTACTTCGGTCAGACCGAGTTTTCTGATTCGGTCCCACCGAGATTGGTAAATTGTATGTAACGGTTGGATTTTGTGTGGAGGCTATATATACCCTCCACCTCCTCTTCATTCGCAGAGAGAGCCATTAGAACACATACACAATTCCCACACATATGTTCTGAGAGAGAACCACCTACTCATGTGTTGAGACCAAGATATTCCATTCCTACCATATGAATCTTGATCTCTAGCCTTCCCCAAGTTGCTTTCCACTCAAATCTTCTTTCCACAAAATCCAAATCCTATGAGAGAGAGTTGAGTGTTGGGGAGACTATCATTTGAAGCACAAGAGCAAGGAGTTCATTACCTACACACCATTTGTTACTTCTTGAAGAGTGGTGTCTCCTAGATTGGCTAGGTGTCACTTGGGAGCCTCCGACAAGATTGTGGAGTTGAACCAAGGAGTTTGTAAGGGCAAGGAGATCGCCTACTTCGTGAAGATCTACCGCTAGTGAGGCAAGTCCTTCGTGGGCGATGGCCATGGTGGGATAGACAAGGTTGCTTCTTCATGGACCCTTCGTAGGTGGTTGCTTCTTCGTGGACCCTTCGTGGTTGGAGCCCTCCGTGGACTCGCGCAACCATTACCCTTTGTACCGTTGCCCTTGGGTGGAGCCCTGTGTGGACTCGCGCAACCGTTACCCTTCGTGGGTTGAAGTCTCCATCAACGTGGATGTAGGATAGCACCACCTATCTGAACCACGGGAAAAACATCCGTGTCTCCAATAGCGTTTGAATTCTCCAAACCCTTCCCTTTACATTCTTGCAAGTTGCATGCTTTACTTTCCGCTGCCAATATACTCTTTGCATGCTTGCTTGAATTGTGTGATGATTGCTTGACTTGTCCTAAAATAGCTAAAATCTGCCAAGAACTAAAATTGGGAAAAGGTTAAGTTTTTATTTGGTCAAGTAGTCTAATCACCCCCCTCTAGACATACTTTTGATCCTACAAGTGGTATCAGAGCTTTGGTCTCCATTTGCTTGATCTCCATAGCATTTGGTGGTCATAGCCTTGGTTTCACAACCTAGGAGAGTATGGCGTCTAGCGAGGGAAATTATCACCGTAGAGGTCCTTACTTTGATGGTACTAATTTTGCTAGTTGGAAGCATAAAATGAAAATGCATATTCTTGGACATAACCCCGCCGTTTGGGCTATTGTGTGTGTTGGCTTGCAAGGTGACTTCTTTGATGGGAGAGAACCAAACTGTGAAGCTACCGCGGATGAGTTGAAGATGTTGCAATACAATGCTCAAGCTTGTGATATTCTCTTCAACGGATTGTGCCCCGAAGAATTCAACAAAATCAGCCGCCTTGAGAATGCAAAGGAAATTTGGGACACTTTGATTGATATGCACGAAGGTACCGACTCCGTCAAGGAATCCAAGTTGGATGTGCTTCAAAGCCAACTTGACAAGTTCAAGATGAAGGATGGTGAAGGTGTCGCTGAAATGTACTCTAGGCTTGCTCTCATCACAAATGAGATTGCCGGCTTAGGAAGTGAAGAGATGACCGATAGATTCATCATCAAGAAGATCCTAAGAGCCTTGGATGGAAAATATGATACCGTGTGCACATTGATCCAAATGATGCCCAATTACAAAGATCTCAAGCCAACGGAGGTGATTGGAAGAATTGTTGCTCATGAGATGTCACTTAAGGATAAAGAGGAACTTCACAACAAATCAAGTGGTGCCTATAAAGCCTCATGTGAAGCCCCTACATCATCAAGTGAGAAACAAGACTTCAATGAAGAATTGAGCTTAATGGTGAAGAACTTCAACAAGTTCTACAAGAGTAGAAGCAAAGATAGAAGCTCCAAGTCAAGGTCCTACAATGACAAAAGATCTTCTAGTCGAGAGCGAAACTGTTACAATTGTGGAAGACCCGGACACTATTCCAATGAGTGTACGGCTCCCTACAAGAGAAGAGAAGATTCTCCAAAAAGAAGAAGCAAAGGATCACCACCAAGAGAGAGAAGGAGTAGAGATGATCGTTATGAACGAAGATACTCACGGAGAAGCAAGGATTCGGAAAGGAAGGAAAAATCATCAAGGAGCTACACAAGACGAAGACATCAAGCTCATGTTGGTGAATGGGTATCCGGCTCCGACTCCGACAGCCACTCCGAGAGAAGTTATCACTCCGACTCCGAAGATACTCAAGATGAAGGTGTTGCCGGTCTAGCACTTGTGTCAACCAACTCCTACGACATATTTGACTCACCAAATGAAGGAATTGGAATATGCTTCATGGCCAAAGGTCCTAAGGTAACACACCCCGAGTATGTTGATTTCAATAGTGATGAAGATGACTTGTTAGGTGATGATTTGCTTGGTGACAACTCTAGTGATGAATACTATGATGAAAGACCAATTAATCATGCTAATCAAGATAAAACGAATGACAATGATAAGGAGAAGATTGAGGCTCTAACTAAAGAACTAAAAACTCTTAAGTTAGCTCATGAGACTATCTTAGAAGATCATCGAGAACTTTTAAGAGCTCATGAGAAACTACGCTTTGAAAAGCTCAATCTTGAGCAAGAGCATGAGTTCTTAAAGGCAATCAATGATGATCTCCGCAAGAAAAGTTCTTCTTACATTGCCAAGCGTTTACTCTTATCCACTTACATGCCTCAAGTCAAGTCTAACAAGAAAGATTCTTCCTCTAGTAGTAACAATGATCATGCTAAATCCAATATTGTTGCTTCTAGTAGTTCTCTTGATTCCACTAATGATTCTCTTAGCCAAGTTACACTTGAGCAAGAAAATAGCTTATTGAAGGGAATTATAGAGAAAGGAGTGTACAAAAGCCTTGCCGGGAGTAAGCAATTCAAGGAAATTGTGCGCAAGCAAGGAATGCACCGGAAGAATCAAGGTGTTGGTTTTGAACGAAAGTTCAATGCCAATGGAGTTGAATGGGAAGAAGATCAATATTCCAAGACAAAGTTTGTCCCTCAACAAGAGAAGAATACTTCTTTCAAGGGGACACAAGCTCAAGATGATTACGCCAAGCTATTTAGGTGAGACTATAGAATACTCAAGCTTCAAGAGGAAATTGATGCATTTGAAGAAGCTCCTAAGACCTTAGTCAAGTGGATTCCCAAGACTACTTCAAGTTCCACTTCATCAAGTACGACTACAACTCCAAGGATTCCCATCAAGATGATGTGGATCCAAAAGAAGAAGAACTAGAGAGTTCTTGAGGGTGACTCCGCCAACATACTTCACTCTTATCATTTTGGCAAGAACAAGTGCAATCAACTTCCACATCTTGCACTAGTTCAAGGAGTCACAAACCCTCTTGTTGGTAAGACAAGGGACAAGGTAACCTAAAAGTCATGGACATCATCTTTTGTGTGCATCACTCTATGTCTATGGATATCCTTGTTTGTTCCTTGTGGGACTAACCCATGTAGGTATTGAAAGTGCAATTCACTCAAATGGATAGCTCCAAGAGATCTACATCAACATTGAGCATCCACATCTTCAATATCTACATGAAGTCATCATCGACAAAACCCAAGGTTAGTTCATCCCTCTTAGGGGGGGTATCACATCTAGGGGGAGCTTTACTCTAAGATTTGAGCTAAAGCAACTCTAAATATGTGAACACAACAATGCTTTATGTAAAAGTGGTAACCCCACTTGAGCTTAAACGATGAGTATGACCTATGATCAAGTGTTCTCACTTGACTCCTAAGTCAATATACTCATATATAGATGACCTAGTCATCGCAAATTGCTTGATAGATGCTAGAATTGGTTGTGCATGCCTTGCCACATATTTCATTTGCCATCTTATTGTGTGAGCATGCTGGTCGCATATTTTACTCATTCGAGGACATCCACTTGTTGTTTTTGATTGTTCGGCTTTATTTCTTTTTGCCAAGTGGATGGACAAGAATGCCTAAGAACCTCCTCTAGCTATCTATGCTTTTCTCGTCTCAAACTTTATTCATGCTGCATCACAAAATTTGATCAAGTCAGATTCGAACCACTCTGTGTGAGGAGCGCTCGGAGTCCCCCGATTCGTCATAGACTTAAACTTCCAAAACCTCTTTATGATTCTCGGTCTGACCGATACTCCACTTTCGGTCCTACCGAGATCATTAAGTTGATCTAGGTTTTCGATCTCGGTGCAACCGATTTGAACCTTTCGGTCACACCGAGTTTCAGTAACTGCACGCAGTTATGAATCTCGGTGCCACCGAGTTGTTCCACTCGGTCACACCGACAGGGTCGGGCTATATATAGTCACGGGCAAAATTTGGAAATTTCTCTGAACCCCTTTACCCGCGCGATAGCCTGCTCTGCCCTTGAGGTCTCCGGATCGTCTTCTCGCCGCCAGCAGCCTCCAGTCGCTGGTCTCCATCGCCGTCAACGGGAATTCTGCCCCGCTGTTGCCGCCGTAGCAAGTCCCCGCCGAACTAGGGTATGGACTTGATCTTTGTGCTATTCCTCAATCTGATTCCTAGCACATTGTGATCATATTGTTTCTAGCCACGTTTGATAAACTTCTATCCAGTCAAAACGCTCATAGATTAGGTTTGATTCGAAAATTCTAGGTTTAGGTTTCCGCCGAAACCATCTCGGACCCACCGAGTTGAAAAACTCGGTCCCACCGATTTGGCTTATGCCTTTGCACAAGTGAGACTCGGTCTGACCGAGAATTACTTATTGGTGTGACCGATTTTTGAACTCAGTGAAACCCTAGCAGTCTCGGTGCCACCGAACTGTGACTCGGTCCTACCGAGTTCATTAGTTTAGGTTCCAAAACTGCTTCGGTATCACCGAGTTTGAAAATCGGTAGATCCGAGATGATTTCAGTGGGAAACTAAAACTAAGTTTTTGGATCATTCTTTTTGCAAAAATCTCTGCATTTTGTGATGCTCATCCACTCTATCTCCTCTATAATCTATTCACAGGGTCAGCAGTCAGTTTGCAACATGTCAGACCAGAGTGATAGCCAGAATTTGTCAGAGCAGCAAGTGGTGATGAGTGAGGGCACTAGTCCCTCCAGTTCATTTGATGAAGGCAGCAGGAGCACTCCTAGCAATTTGCCAAAGGCTGCCACGAGACAAAGGAAGAAGAAAACTTCAGACTCTGAAGATGAGGACTATGTGGCAGAGGAAGAGGCCACTTCCAAGAGAATTGAACCAGCTCAAGGCACTAAGCCAGGTCTGAAAATCAAAAGGCCAGTAGGCAGGCAGCCCATGTCAAAGGCTAGAGCCTCAACTGAGAAGCCCACTTCACAAGAGCCAGCTGCAGCTGAGGGCAAGAAAAGGAAGGAGAGGGTGAAGAAGACTGTGGCTAGGGTGCTTGGCAAAGCTTCCATCATGGAAGAGGAAGAGGAAGAAGAGGCAGCTGCACCAGCGCCCAAGGCACCCAAGCTAATGGGTGATGCCATAAGGTCAGGGGCTACTGCATCTAAGCCCAAAGCTGGCTCCAAGCCAAAACCTAAGAGAAATACAAGGAGCATTCCTGCAGCTGAGAAGAACAAGGCCCCAGTGCCTGAGACTGTTGCTGAGGATGAGGAAGAAAATGTCCTTCGGAAGCTCAAGCCCAAGATCCCAGACCACAACGATGCTCATCCTGTGGCTGAGGATATGAAGCTCAGGAGAGACTCAGGGCTCAGGAAGTGGAGAGAAGCAGATCCATATGCTTCTAGGAGAAGGACCGCAGTGGACTACAGGTTTCATACCAAGGAGCAGTAGGATTTCTATGAGACAGTGCTACTTGACAAGAAGCCAATTGTATGTGACATGAGATGGGTCGACTGGACCTATATCAAGGACAATGAAGAGTACTACCCTGGAGTATTTGACAGCTTTAGTGCGTGTGGAGTTGCAGACTTTGTTGGGCAGAAGCTCACAAAGTGGAACGAGGAGCTAATCATGCAATTCTACTCCGCAGCACACTTTTATCTGGGTGGCAGGATCACATGGATGTCAGAGGGTACAAGGTACCACTCTACTGTTGAGGAATGGGCGAAGCTGATCAATGCCCCAGAGGAGCAAGCAGATGACTTGGACATTTATGCCAAGAAAAAGATGGACCACAACTCCATGTCCAACATGTACAAGGAGATTCCGAATGAAGCACTTGACACGTTCAAGTTTGGCTCAGTACATTATCTGCTATCAGGATTGCCTACGATCAACTGGATCCTTAGGCACACCCTTCTGCCCAAGTCTGGAGATCACAAGATGATCAGAGGTCACGCGATCAATTTGCTTCATGTCTTTGACGTGCCTCAAAAATTCAAAGTCATGAGCCTCATAGTGGAAACAATCAAAAGGACTGCGGCAGATCAGAAGAGGAGCTGTGGATATGCCCCTCAGATTCAGGAGCTCATCAACTCCAAGATGGGCACGGGCGTATATTTGTTGGATAAGGAACACCTGCCCATCCGTCCAGATTTCGAAGATAATCAAGTTGTTATGACTGAGAATGAACCATCATCTGCCCATGCACAAGCTCAGAAGGAGAAGAGGAAGAAGGAGAAAGCTGCCAGGATGCCTACTCAAGCGGAGGCATCTGATTACTTCCTGAAAACCAAACAAGAGCAGCTTGGTTACCTGATTGTGTCCACCCTGCGGATTGAGCAGAGTATAGCCACCCTGACTCAGAACCAGGCGAGTTTAGAGAGGATCATGGAACAGAGGTTCTATGACTTGGACATCAAGGTGACAGAGATACAGACTGCCGTGGAGCAGCTCCAGCAGGACATGAATGAGAGGAGAGGCAAGACCACGACTGATGCTTTTGCGAGGGTGCCACGAGGTCCGAGGTCGTCTGCACTGCCAGTTGCTGACACCAGAGCTACAACGTCTGCACCAGCCACAACCTCAGTTCCACCAGCTCCAGCATCCACTTCAGCCTCGACTCCGACCACGTCCACCGAAGGCTTCGTCCTTGGAGTGCTCCGGACTCCACCACCACCTGAAGATCAAGCCTGAGCGTCAATCAAGTGCTATGCATTTTCTAGGAACTTTTTGGTAACTTGTTGCCAAAGGGGGAGAAGATGTATAGAGCATAGGCTTCGAGAGAGAGAGTGTTGCTTTTCTCTCTTGCTTTATTTGGTGTTTTTTTTCCGACCTTTTCTGCTTTTGAGTGCTTGATACTACGTCATTATTTGTGAGACATTGATGATCATGTGTTTGATCATAAGCTACACTTAATGCTTGCTTAATGCCATTATCCTATCTATCTTGTGTGATCATTCATTATTCTTGGTGATGAGTGCATGTATTTCATTCTTATCATTTTGAGCGCTCCACCAAGATGTATGTGACATGGAAGAGTAACCCATGACTCTAACTCTTTGTGCATTTGCAGTACAAAGCAAATTTTAAATATGCACAAATTTAGGGGGAGCTCTTACTTATCACATACTTCTCAAAGCGACGATATATTTCATGATTATTATCTTTTGTCGAAGCTTTGATCTATATGTTGTCATCAATTACCAAAAAGGGGGAGATTGAAAGTGCAACTATCCCTAGGTGGTTTTGGTAATTCATAACAACATATAGCTCATTGAGCTAATACTATTCCAAGATGATTATTTCAGGAAAGCTCAATGATTGGCATGGCATGGATGTGAAAGTGGAACCCTCAAAATGCTAAGGACAAAGGATTGGCTCAAGCTCAAAAGCTCAAGACTCTTCATTTTATATTTTAGTGATCCAAGATCACATTGAGTCTTTAGGAAAAGCCAATACTATTAAGGAGGGATGAGGTGTTGCTTAATGAGCCTCTTGCTTCATGTGCTTAATGATATGCTCCAAAATCCTCAACTACTTTCCCATATCCACATATGACCTAAACCCTAAGCCAAACTCGGTCCTACCGATTCTTCCTATCCGGCGCCACCGAGTTTCACTTGTCATTAGCCACTGCCAAACCCTAGCAATTCGGTTCTACCGATAAGGATCTCGGTCTCACCGAGATGGGGTTGCAAACTCTCTGTTTCCCTTTCGTAACTTTTCGGTCTTACCGAAAGAGCGAACCGGTCCCACCGAGATTGCAATGTAAACTCAGTGTTTCCCCTTTGTAACTTTTCGGTCTCACCGAGTTCCACTCGGTCTCACCGAAAGAGCAAATCGGTCCCACCGAGTTTGCCTGACCAACTCTCTGGTTAGCTAATTACCAAATTCGGTGTCACCGAGTTTGTGTAATCGGTCTCACCGAGATTACGTTATGCCCAAACCCTAACCGAATCGGTCCTACCGAGTTGCATGTCAGTCCCACCGAAATTCCTAACGGTCACTAGGTTTACTACTTCGGTCAGACCGAGTTTTCTGATTCGGTCCCACCGAGATTGGTAAATTGTATGTAACGGTTGGATTTTGTGTGGAGGCTATATATACCCCTCCACCTTCTTCTCATTCAGAGAGAGAGCCATCAGAACACACACACCATTCCAACTCATATGTTCTGCGAGAGAACCACCTACTCATGTGTTGAGATCAAGACATTCCATTCCTACCATATGAATCTTGATCTCTAGCCTTCCCAAGTTGCTTTCCACTAAAACCCTCTTTCCACCAAATCCAAATCCTATGAGAGAGAGTTGAGTGTTGGGGAGACTATCATTTGAAGCACAAGAGCAAGGAGTTCATTACCTACACACCATTTGTTACTTCTTGGAGAGTGGTGTCTCCTAGATTGGCTAGGTGTCACTTGGGAGCCTCCGACAAGATTGTGGAGTTGAACCAAGGAGTTTGTAAGGGCAAGGAGATCGCCTGCTTCGTGAAGATCTACCGCTAGTGAGGCAAGTCCTTCGTGGGCGATGGCCATGGTGGGATAGACAAGGTTGCTTCTTCGTGGACCCGTTGTGGGTGGTTGCTTCTTCGTGGACCCTTCGTGGGTGGAGCCCTGTGTGGACTCGCGCAACCGTTGCCCTTGGGTGGAGCCCTGTGTGGACTCGCGCAACCGTTACCCTTCGTGGGTTGAAGTCTCCATCAACGTGGATGTAGGATAGCACCACCTATCCGAACCACGGGAAAAACATCCGTGTCTCCAATAGCGTTTGAATTCTCCAAACCCTTCCCTTTACATTCTTGCAAGTTGCATGCTTTACTTTCCATTGCCAATATACTCTTTGCATGCTTTCTTGAATTGTGTGATGATTGCTTGACTTGTCCTAAAATAGCTAAAATCTGCCAAGAACTAAAATTGGGAAAAGGTTAAGTTTTTATTTGGTCAAGTAGTCTAATCACCCCCCTCTAGACATACTTTCGGTCCTACAGAAACTCATGTGCACGTGTGGTATACTAAATGGTAAAATGTATTCCTAGTCTTGCCTCTAAGACTGGCTCATGTATTGCATGATGATCCTGTTTTCCTGATCATGGGCATGTCTATGCTGGCAATTCTGAGGGCGCGATGTTGGTAGAACACTTGTGTTGAATCGACCCAAATTGATGTTATGCTATGAGATTCGTTTCATCAAAAGTTTATGGTTAATAACACAGAGATAGTTAATGTTTTCATAATTCCTTAGACCATGAGAGTATCGAGTTCCTTCGTACTTGCTTCGTGAACTTTGGGGTTTGTTAAACATCATCCGTAACTGGGTGGCTATTACGGCAGCTTACGGGTTCACGGAAAAGTATGGTAAGTAACGAGATAGCTCAAGATTGGGATTTGCTCCTCCGACGCTGGAGAGATATTCTCGGGCCCTCTCGGTGTTACGGTATCCATAATCGTCTGGCCAGACATCTTGTGATTTGATCACTGGGATGCCGGAACACGGAAACGAGAAATGAGAACAATGCCGGTAACGAGGTAACTAGCATAGTGGACAAGTTGTTGATCCACGGGAATGCCAACATGTCTCACCTCGGGTATTTGAAACATATCGCGAAGCAACAGGAATAGCACACGGCAACTGGAGGTTCACTCGAATATTCATTCGTGTGGGTATAGGGGTCAATATGGGTGTCCACGGCTCCGATGTTGATCATTGATCGGAAGGGGTTCCGGGTCATGTCTATACTTCACCGAACCTATAGGGTCACACGCTTAAGGGTCATATATCTGTTGAATACTAGACAAGGAGTCTGAGAGAAAATCACCGAAAAAGTTTCGAACACCGGAAAAGTTTCGGACAGCGGAAAAGGTTTCGCAGAGAGAGGTCATCGGATGAGTTTCGATGAAACTGAAAAGTTGTTTCAGGGGATACCATTAAGTCAAATTGGTTTCGGCACATGCCTGATAATTCTTGGAGGGTGCCAGAATCATTCTGGAAGCTTTCTGGAATTTTCCGGGATAATAACCGGATAAGCTTCGGAGCTGCCGGAACCACTTCAGATGCTTTTCGCAGATGAAAATAACTAAACCGGGATTGTTTCGGAACGCGTTGAAAATAATTTTGGTGGGTACTGAATGTTCTAAGCCCACATAAATATTTCCAATTCGAACGGACGCTGAAAAATGTCGTCGTGAATAGTGAAATGCACTGATTGGTTGCTTTTTGGGAAAATATCTAAAGGGGATCTTTTCAAAAGATCTAGGGATGACATGGATGGATTGGGAGGCCCTCATGGCCCCCCCAAGGGGTGTGGCCAGCCACACTTGGGGCTCCACCTTGGAGCCCCTCTTGTTCCTTGGTTTTCACTCTTATGCCCTTGAGGAAGGATTTCATTCATGTGCATTTTGGGTTTTTGTGTTAAACTACCCTACCCCTTGGGATTTCCTATAAATAGAGGTGGAGGGGCAGCCATCCGCACTCATCCCTTGCTCTCATACACATGCCATGCATTATCTGGCTTCTTCTCTCCCTCCCACGAAAAGAGTTTCGTAGAGCCGTAAGGCTGTCTAGGTTCCGGCAGGAACTAGTTCTGGACGGCGAAGCCCTGCCGGATAGCTGACACCGTATGTGTGCAACCCCGTAGAGAGGTCGGAGTTTCGGTCTTTTACCCGAGGGGCTGTTCGAGTGTCCTCCCAAAGGGCTATCCGTGACATCATCCGGGGGACTGTCCGACCACCTCCCGAAGGGCTGTCCGGCGAGGGAGTACATCCTCGCGGTTGGGAGGTTGTAAATCCTAGCTGCGGGGATCTGCACCAACGATCTCCACCGACTCTTCTTCTGCTGCGCTCGAGTCGGTACGGAACAGATCATACCTTGTATGCATTCTCCATAGTGGTCCTGGGCGTGCTCGCTATACCGAAATTTTTGTTTTTTGTCGCGTTCCCCTACAGTGGCATCAAGAGCCGTGCTATGCGTAGATGCAGGTTACGATCTAGAATACATGGAGATGTATGGGTATTGCATAATATAATTTTGGAGTAGATGAGATCTATTGCCGAAAATTATTTATGCGGGTGACAGACGAAATCAGTTACCTGACGTTCTTGTTGCTTCCCTAGAATTTGCGTTTGCTCAATCTCGAGAAAGCATGGTGGAATTTGACAAAATTCTGGCAATCCGTGATCCTGATTGATCATGGAAGTGCTATCAGTTGTTTGGGTTCTGCCATAGTCAAAAGAAAGATGAAATTCGCAGATGAAAGGGCATTGCAGATATGATCTGCACGGGGGTCATGCGTATGACGAAGTTTAGTATGGGGCTCGAGATTTAATTATCTCGTGTTTCATACACCCCGAGATGTTAATCTAGCAACTTGAATAATCATACTTGACGATAAAACGTTGGTAGTTGTCGTTTAAGTCAAAACCTTAGAAGCCACGTAAAATAAATTTTTGCATAAACCGATTAGAGGCGTCTAACTTGGTTTTGCAGGATGTGCATGTGATGTGGTATAACAATGCTCATATTCAATTTGATTGTGTATGAGATGACTATATGATGTAATTAACATGACCTGCGTGTCATGATTTGGCATGATGGCTGGAGCCATATGATTGCACTTTAATGACCTGCGTGTCAACCTTAAGTAATGCATTTATTTTATTTGCTATGGAGATAGTGATATTATCTGGTGCATCGATAAGGTGGTGGCAATCTTTGCGAAGGTGGACACCGACGCGAATGCCGAAGACGAAGAAATACTTAACTTCTCCGTCAGAAGAGGCTATACCATATCATGCTATTATGAATTGCCTGAGATGTTTATCCCTCTTGATACACCCTTCTTGATTGCGCGGTAGTCGCTTTTATTAGGGTGATCTCTCAAACTTAAAATATCAAAGTAGTTAGTGTTCACCCAAGTGTAGCACCGTCTGAAATTCGTATCTTTTCGGGGTGCGCCATGTACACATGAGCACGAACGAATCGAGAGGAATGAGGCGGGTGAGATCAGACCTCATAGCAAGATCACTTGGTTGTCTTTGACGTTCAGGCAGGAGAGTCCTGAGCTCGGAACACGCCCATCGAAAGATGAACAAGAATCACATAGAGATGTGATCGGCAAGTTGGCCTATCGATTGAAATTCGTGTCATTAGTGATGAACCCGTCAATGGCATCGAATAGAAATATGGATCTTGAATCACCCTAAATCAATTATGAGAGATATTGATTTGAGTGGGAGCACACTTTAGAATAAAAATGTTTATTCACTAGTGCAAATTTCATTATAAACAAAGTCTAAGTGAAACTTGTATTTTTCGTTGTAGATCAAATGGCTCGCAACACCGCGTTCTACTTAGGCCCGATGTTAGAGAAAGAGAAGTTAGCTACGACTGGAAACAACTATGCGGACTAGGTCCGTAACCTAAGGATTGTCCTCCGGAGCGCTAAGAAATTGTACGTGCTTGAAACTGCTCTTCCAGCTAAACCGGCGGTAGAGGCCCCGGAAGATGAACAAAATGTCTGGGCCACTAAGGATGATGATCACAACTTAGTGCAGTGCCTCATGCTAGCTTGCATGAGTCCAGGGCTTCAAAACCGTTTTGAATTCCATAAACCCCGTGATATGATCCGGGAATTGGATGCTCTATACAAGGAAACTGCAAAGTCTGAACGATTTGATATCATGAAGGCTTTGATGGAATGCAAGATGGCTGAGGGTAGTTCAGTTGGTGAACACGTGGTTAAAATGATTGGCTATTCTGAAAGGCTTAAAGCCCTAGAATTTCCACTTCCACCTGGCCATATGATGGACATGTTGGAAATATGCCCTAGAGGCAATAATAAATTGGTTATTATTATATTTCCTTGTTCATGATAATCGTTTATTATCCATGCTAGAATTGTATTGATAGGAAACTCAGATACATGTGTGGATACATAGACAACACCATGTCCCTAGTAAGCCTCTAGTTGACTAGCTCGTTGATCAATAGATGGTTACGGTTTCCTGACCATGGACATTGGATGTCGTTGATAACGGGATCACATCATTAGGAGAATGATGTGATGGACAAGACCCAATCCTAAGCCTAGCACAAAGATCGTCGTGCAGGATTGCCACGCTCCTCCACCACCACCACGCCGTCGTGCTGCTGCTGGACGGAGTCTTCCCCAACCTCTCCCTCTCCCCTTGCTGGATCAAGGCATGGGAGACGTCACCGGGCTGTACGTGTGTTGAACTCTCCTTCCCCTCGTTGCTAGATTACTCCATAGATTGATCTTGGTGATGCGTAGAAAATTTTGAATTTCTGCTACGTTCCCCACAGTGGCATCATGAGCTAGGTCTATGCGTAGTTTCTATGCATGAGTAGAACACAAAGCAGTTGTGGGCGTCGATTTTGTCAATTTACTTGCCGTTACTAGTCTTATCTTGATTCGGCAGCATCATGGGATGAAGCGGCCCGAACCGACCTTACATGTACTCTTACGTTAGACTGGTTCCACCGACTGACATTCACTAGTTGCATAAGGTGGCTAGCGGGTGTCTGTCTCTCCCACTTTAGTCGGATCGGATTCGATGAAAAGGGTCCTTATGAAGGGTAAATAGAAATTGGCATATCACGTTGTGGTTTTGGCGTAGGTAAGAAACGTTCTTGCTAGAAACCTATAGCAGCCACGTAAAAAAATTGCAACAACAATTAGAGGACGTCTAACTTGTTTTTGCAGCATATGCCTTGTGATGTGATATGGCCAAAAGGATGTGATGAATGATATATGTGATGTATGAGATTGATCATGTTCTTGTAATAGGAATCACGACTTGCATGTCGATGAGTATGACAACCGGCAGGAGCCATAGGAGTTGTCTTAATTTATTTATGACATGCGTGTCAACATAAACGTCATGTAATTACTTTACTTTATTGCTAAAGCGTTAGCCATAGTAGTAGAAGTAATAGATGGCGAGACAACTTCAAGAAGACACGATGATGGAGATCATGGTGTCATGCCGGTGACAATGATGATCATGGAACCCCAAAGATGGAGATCAAAAGGAGCAAATGATATTGGCCATATCATGTCACTATTTGATTGCATGTGATGTTTATCATGTTTTACATCTTATTTGCTTAGAACGACAGTAGCTTAAATAAGATGATCCCTCGTAATAATTTCAAGAAAGTGTTCCCCCTAATTGTGCACCGTTGCGAAGGTTCGTTGTTTCGAAGCACCACGTGATGATCGGGTGTGATAGATTCCAACGTTCGAATACAACGGGTGTTGACGAGCCTAGCATGTACAGACATGGCCTCGGGACACATGCGAAACACTTAGGTTGACTTGACGAGCCTAGCATGTACAGACATGGCCTCGGAACACGGAAGACCGAAAGGTCGAGCATGAGTCGTATAGAAGATACGATCAACATGAAGATGTTCACCGATGTTGACTAGTCCGTCTCACGTGATGATCGGACACGGCCTAGTTGACTCGGATCATGTTTCACTTAGATGACTAGAGGGATGTCTATCTGAGTGGGAGTTCATTAAATAATTTGATTAGATGAACTCAATTATCATGAACATAGTCTAAATTGTCTTTGCAAATATGTTGTAGATAAATAGCTCACATTGTAGCTCCCTGTTTCAATACGTTCCTAGAGAAAGATTAAGTTGAAAGATATTGTAAGCATTGATGTGGACTAGGTCCGTAGTCCGAGGAGTGTCCTCACTGCCACACAGAAGGCTTACGTCTTTGATGCACTGCTCGATGTGCAAACCCCTACAACGTCGTTTGTAGATGTTGTGAACACCTGACAGACACATCCTGATGACTACTTGATAGTTTAGTGCACCATACTTTACGGCTTAGAATCGGGATTCCAATGACGTTTTGAACGCCATAGAACATATGAGATGTTCCAAGAGCTGAAATTGGGATTTCAGGCTCATGCCCGTGTTGAGAGGTATGAGACCTCTGACAAGTTCTTTTGCCAACAAGATGGAGGAGAATAGCTCAGCTAGTGAGCATGTGCTCAGAATGTCTGGGTGCTACAATCACTTAAATCAAGTGGGAGTTAAACTTCCAGATAAGATAGTGATTGATAGAGTTCTCTAGACACTATCACTAAGCTACTAGATCTTCGTGATGAACTATGACATGCAAGGGATGGAGTTGATCCCAGAGCTGTTCGCGGTGCTTAAGACCGCAAAAGGTAGAAATCAAGAAGGAGCATCAAGTGTTGATGGTTTAACAAGACCACTGGTTTCAAGAAGGGCAAGGGCTAGAAGGGAAACTTCATGGATGGCAAACCAGTTGTCGCTCCAGTGAAGGAACCCAAGGTTGAACCCAAACCCGAGACTAAGTGCTTCTATTGTAAGGGGAACGGTCATTGGTAGCGGAATTACCCCAAATGCTTGGTAGATAAGAAGGCTGGCAACTTCAACAAAGTATATATGTGTTATTAATGTGTACCTCACTAGTACTCCTGGTAGCACCTGGGTATTGGATACTGGTTCAGTTGCTATTATTGGTGACTTGAAGCAAAAGCTACGGACTAAACGGAGACTGGCTAAGGGCGAGGTGACGATGTGTGTTGGAAGTGTTTCCAAAGTTGATGAGATCACCATCGCACGCTCCATTTGCCTTCAGGATTAGTATTGAACCTAGATAAATGTTATCAGGTGTCTACGTTGAGCATGAATATGATTAGATCATGTTCAGTGCAATACGGCCATTCATTTAAGTTAGAGAATAATGGTTATTCTGTTTACATGAATGATACCTTTCATGGTCATGCACCCTTTGTGAATGGTTCATTGAATCTCGGTCGTGGTAATACACATGTTCACGCCAAAAGATGTAGAGTTAATAATGATAGTACCACTTTCTCGTGGCACTACCGCTTAGGTCATATTGGCATAAGATGCACGAAGAAACTCCATGTCGATGGATGTTTGGAGTCACTTGATTTTGAATCACTTGACACATGCGAGCCATGCCTCATGGGCAGGATGACTACGACCCCGTTTTCAGGTACAATGAAACGGGCAAGTGACTTGTTGGAAATCATGCATGCCGATGCGTGTGATCCAATGAGAATTGAAGCGTGCGGTGGATATCGCTATTTTCTCGCCTTCACTGACGATTTGGGTAGATATAGGTATATCTACTTAATGAAGCACAAGTCTGAAACGTTTGAAAAGTTCAAGCGATTTCAGAGTGAAGTTAAGAATCATCATAACAATAAGATCATGTTCCTACGATCTGATCAAAAGGGGATTTTTTGAGTTATGAGTTTGGCAATCACTTAAGACATTGTGGAATTGTTTCACAGTTGAAGCCACCTGGAACACCACAAGGTAATGGTGTGTCCGGTCGTCATAATCGAACCCTATGAGATATGGTGCGATCTATGATGTCTCTTACCAATCTACCGTTTTCATTTTGAGGTTATGCGTTAGAGACAGCTGCATTCACTTTAGATAGGACACCATCTAAGTCCGTTGAGACAACGTCATATGAACATTGGTTTGGCAAGAAACCAAAGTTGTCGTTTCTTAATGTTTGGGGCTGCGATGCTTAAGGCTTCAGCCGGAGAAGCTCGAACCCAAAACGGACAAACACATCTTCATAGAGTACCCAAAGGTGACAGTTGGGTATACCTTCTATCTTAGATCCGAGGGCATATTGTTTGTCGCTAAGAACGGGTCCTTTCTCGAGAAGGAGTTTCTCTCAAAAGAATTGAGTGGGAGGAAGATAGAACTTGATGAGGTTGTCGAACCTTTATTTCAACAGAAAGTGATGCAACATAGAAAGATGTTTTCTGTGGCGCCCACATATGTTGAATAGGAAGTTAATGATAGTGATCATGAAGCTTCGGATCAAGTTGCTATCGAACCTCGTAGGTCGACAAGGATATGTACTACTCCTGAGTGGTACGGTAATCCTGTCTTAGATATCATGTTGTTAGACAACAATGAACCTACGAACTATGGCGAAGCGATGGTGGGCCCGTATTCCGACAAATGGTTAGAAGCCATGAAATCCGAGATAGGATCCATATATCAGAACAATGTATGGACTTTGGTGGAATTGCCCGATGATCGACAAGCCATTGAGATAAATGGATCTTTAAGAAGAAGACGGACGTGGGCGGTAATGTTACCGTCTATGAAGCTCGACTTGTGGCAAAGAGTTTTTCACAAGTTCAAGGAGTTGACTACGATGAGAATTTCTCACCCGTAGTGATGCTTAAGTCCGTCGGAATCATGTTAGCATTAGCTGTATTTTTCCGATTATGAAATCTTACAAATGGATGTCAAAACAAGTTTTCTTACCAGTTTTCGTAAGAAAAGTTGTATGCGATACAATAAAAGGTTTTGTCGATCCTAAGGATGCTAAAAGGTATGCTGGCTCCAGCAATCCTTCTATGGACTAGAGCAAGCATCTCGGAATCGGAATATATGTTTTGATGGAGTGATCAAAGCTTTTAGGTTCATACAATGTTTGCTAGAAACTTGTATTTACAAGAAAGTGAGTGGGAGCACTACAACATTTCTGATAAGTATATGTGGATGACATATTGTAGATTCGAAATAATGTAGAATTTCTGGAAAGCATAAACGGTTGTTTGAAAAGTGTTTTTCAAAGGAAGACCTGGATAAAGCTGCTTACATATTGGGCATCAAGATCTATAGAGATAGATCAAGACGCCTGATGATACTTTCAAAGAACGCACACCTTGACATGTTTTTGAAGGAGTTCAAAATAGATCAGTCAAAGAAGGGGTTCTTACCTGAGTTGTAAGGTGTGAAGTTGAGTAAGACTCAAAGCTTGACCACGGCAGAAGAAAGAGGAAGGACGAAGGTCGTCCCCTATGCTTTTGTCATAGGCTCTATACGGTATGCCATGCTGAGTACCGCACCAGATGTGTGCCTTGCCACATGTCTGGCAAGAGGGTACAAAAGTGATCTAGAAGTAGATCACCAGATAGTGGTCAAAATAATCCTTAGAGGAATAAGGAAATGTTTCTCGGTTATGGAGGTGATAAAGAGTTCGACATAAAGAGTTACGTTGATGCAAGCTTAACACCTATCCGGATAGCTCTGAGTAGAGATTCCGGATACGTATAATGGAGCAACAATTTGGAATAGCTCCAAGTGGAACGTGGTAGCAGCATCTACGATATTTTTTTTTGAGAAATACATAGGGATCTGAATATGGCAAGACCCGTTGACTACAACCTCTCTCACAAGCATAACATGATCAAACCCAGAACTCTTTGAGTGTTTATCACACAGTGATGTGAACTAGATCATTGAGTCTAGTAGACTCTTGGATGTTGGTCACATGGCGATGTGACTTGTGAGTTTTAATCACATGGCGATGTGAACTAGATTATTGACTCTAGTGCAAGTGGGAGACTGTTGGAAATATGCCCTAGAGGCAATAATAAATTGGTTATTATTATATTTCCTTGTTCATGATAATCGTTTATTATCCATGCTAGAATTGTATTGATAGGAAACTTAGATACATGTGTGGATACATAGACAACACCATGTCCCTAGTAAGCCTCTAGTTGACTAGCTCATTGATCAATAGATGGTTACGGTTTCCTGACCATGGACATTGGATGTCGTTGATAACGGGATCACATCATTAGGAGAATGATGTGATGGACAAGACCCAATCCTAAGCCTAGCACAAAGATCGTGTAGTTCGTATGCTAAAGCTTTTCTAATGTCAAGTGTCATTTCCTTAGACCATGAGATTGTGCAACTCCCGGATACCGTAGGAGTGCTTTGGGTGTGCCAAACATCACAACGTTACTGGGTTGCTATAAAGGTACACTACAGGTATCTCCGAAAGTGTCTGTTGGGTTGGCACGAATCGATACTGGGATTTGTCACTCCGTGTAAACGGAGAGGTATCTCTGGGCCCACTCGGTAGGACATCATCATAATGTGCACAATATGATCAAGGAGTTTATCATGGGATGATGTGTTACGGAACGAGTAAAGAGACTTGCCGGTAATGAGATTGAACAAGGTATCGGGATACCGACGATCGAATCTCGGGCAAGTATCGTACCGATAGACAAAGGGAATTGAATACAGGATTGATTGAATCCTCGACATCGTGGTTCATTCGATGAGATCATCGTGGAACATGTGGGAGCCAACATGGGTATCCAAATCCCGCTGTTGGTTATTGACTGGAGAGTCATCTCGGTCATGTCTGCATGTCTCCCGAACCCGTAGGGTCTACACACTTAAGGTTCGATGACGCTAGGGTTATAGGGAAAGTATGTACGTGGTTACCGAATGTTGTTCGGAGTCCCGGATGAGATCCCGGACATCACGAGGAGTTCCAGAATGGTCTGGAGGTAAAGATTTATATATGGGAAGTCCTATTTTGGTCACCGGAAAAGTTTTGGGTGCTATCGGTAACGTACCGGGACCACCGGGAGGGTCTCGGGGGTCCACCAACTGGGACCACCAGCCCCGGAGGGCTGCATGGGCCAAGTGTGGGACGGGACCAGCCCCAGGTGGGCTGGTGCGCCCTCCCACAAGGGCCCAAGGCGCCTAGGGTTTGGGGAGGGGGCGCCTCCACCTAGCTTGGGGGGCAAGTTTCCCCCTCCCCCCCTTGGCCGCCACCCTAGATGGGTTTGGGGCCGCCGCACCCCTTGGGGTGGAAACCCTAAAGGGGGCGCACCCCCTCCCTCTCCCCTATATATACTTGAGGACTTTGGGGCTGCCAATAGATGAGTTTTCACCTCTCCATGGCGCAGCCCTGCCTCTCTCCCTCCTCCTCTCCCGCGGTGCTTGGCGAAGCCCTGCAGGATTGCCACGCTCCTCCACCACCACCACGCCGTCGTGCTGCTGCTGGACGGAGTCTTCCCCAACCTCTCCCTCTCCCCTTGCTGGATCAAGGCATGGGAGATGTCACCGGGCTGTACGTGTGTTGAACGCGGAGGCGTCGTTGTTTGGCGCTTAGATCGGAATCAACCGCGATCTGAATCGCTACGAGTAGGACTCCTTCATCCGCGTTCTTACAACGCTTCCGCTTAGCGATCTACAAGGGTATGTAGATGCACTCTCCTTCCCCTCGTTGCTAGATTACTCCATAGATTGATCTTGGTGATGCGTAGAAAATTTTGAATTTCTGCTACGTACCCCAACTAGACATGTTGCTTTCTTCACTCCCCCCGTCTTACGACAGTTTTGTCATGAACTACAACATGACAGGGATGGAGAAGACACCGAAAGAGGTGCTCGCCATGCTGAAAACTACAGAAGGAGGACTGCGGAAAAATCGCAAGCAAGTGTTGCTTGTGAATAAAACCGCCAGTTTCAAAAAGAAAGGCAAGCCAAAGAAGGGCAAGGGCGCCGGTAAGACCGGCTCCCAGAGCAACTCTAAGGGCGGAGCCAATAATGAAACTGAGTGCTTCTACTGCAAGGGCACAAGACACTGTAAGAGAAACTGCAAGAAGTATCTGGAAGATAAGAAGACCGGGAAAACCGGAAAAGGTATAATTGTTATACAAGTTAATGTCATTGACATTTTGCTTGCTAGCAAAAATTCTAAGTCTTGGGTATTTGATACCGGATCGGTTGCTCACATTTGCAACTTGATACAGGGGCTTTAGAAGGTGCGCAAGCTGGCAAAGAATGAAGTCGTGATGCACATCGGGAACGGCACTGGGATCGCCGCTCAAGCCGTCTGCATTATGCCTCTACGTCTCCCTTCAGGATTTATCTTAGAACTAAGTAACTGTTATTTTGTTCCACTGTTGTGTAGAAACATTATCTCCGGATCATGTTTAGTACATGATGGGTATTCGTACAAGTCTGAGAACAATGGTTGTTCACTTTATTGTAAGGATATGTTTTATGGATTTGCACCCATTGTTGGGGGCCTTTTCATACTAAATCTTGAATGTGGAAATGATGTCTTTAACGTGAATGCTAAACGCCTTAAGAAGGCTGATACCACCACCACTTTCATGTGGCACTGTCGGCTTGGCCACATCGCAAAGAAACGCATGCAAAAACTCCATAAAGATGGAGTTTTACCGTCCTTTGCTTTTGAGTCATTTGACACATGTGAAGCTTGCCTGATGGGGAAAATGACCAAGACGTCGTTCACGGGTCATCCTGAACAGGCGGGTGAATTATTGGAAATAATACATAGTGATGTATGTGGTCCAATGAACACAGGCGCACGGGGTGGGTATTTCTACTTTGTGACTTTTACTGATGATTTGACTAGGTATGGCTATATCTGCTTAATGAAGCATAAGTCGGAAACCTTTGAAAAGTTCAAAGAATTTCAGAATGAGGTAGAAAATCATCGTAACAAAAAGATTAAGTTTCCGCGGTCTGATCGCGGAGGCGAATATCTTAGTCATGAGTTTGGCCAATATCTAAGTGACCGTGGAATCGTTTCGCAGCTTACGCCTCCCGGAACTCCACAAAGAAATGGAGTATCAAAACGTCGTAACCGAACCTTGTTGTACATGGTAAGGTCGATGATGTCTCTTACAAATCTTCCAATGTCTTTTTGGGGTCACGCACTGGAAACTGCTGCTCACACACTTAACAGAGCACCATCTAAATCAGTTGAGACGACACCATACGAGTTATGGAACGGGAAGAAACCCGGTTTGTCGCATCTCAGGATTTGGGGTTGTGAGATATACGTAAAACATTTACAACCTACCAAACTAGATCCCAGATCAGACAAATGTTACTTTGTAGGTTATCCCAAGGAAACAATTGGGTATTCCTTCTACCACCCATCCGATAACAAAGTGTTTGTTGCCAGAAATGGACAATTTCTTGAGAAAGAGTTTCTCGCCAAGCAATTAAGTGGGAGGACAGTACAACTTGATGAGATTAGTGAATCTTCGGCAACAGTTGATATGGCTAAGGAACCGGAAGAAATTCCACTAATTATCCTTGCAACTGAGCCTGAAGTTGTCGCATATGATGCGGAGACTTCGGACAATGTTGTAACTGAACCGCGCAGATCCGGTAGGGCTATCTAGCCACCTGAGTGGTTTCATAATGAAATCTTCATTCTTGAAGACGATGAACCTGCGCACTACAAGGAAGCGATGGCGGGGCCCAGCTCAAAGGAATGGCACAAGGCCATGAAATCCGAAATGGAATCCATGTACGAAAACCAAGTTTGGAACTTGGAAGAACTTCCTGAAGGCGTAAAGCCGATTGGTTGTAAATGGATTTTCAAAAGGAAGACAGACGCGGATGGTAATATTACTATCCACAAAGCTAGACTTGTCGCAAAAGGGTTCACACAAGTTCCAGGAGTGGACTATGACGAGACTTTCTCGCCCGTAGCTATGCTTAGGCCTGTTCGGATATTACTAGCAATTGCTGCTTATTTCGATTATGAAATATGGCAGATGGATGTCAGAACGGCTTTCCTAAATGGAAACCTCAAAGAGGATGTATACATGATACAGCCAGAAGGTTTTGTCGTTCATAAGGATGCTGGAAAGGTATGCAAACTTCAGAAAGCCATTTATGGTCTGAAGCAAGCGTCAAGGAGCTGGAACATTCGTTTTGATGAAGTGGTCAAAGAATTTGGCTTCATCAGGAATGACGAAGAATCTTGTGTTTACAAGAAGTTTAGTGGGAGCGCAAAAGCATTTCTAATCTTGTATGTGGATGACATATTATTGATTGGAAATGACGTGAATTTTCTTAGCGAAATAAAAGACTCATTGAAGAAAAGTTTTTCAATGAAAGACTTAGGCGAAGCGGCATATGTATTAGGCATCAGAATCTATAGAGATAGATCAAAACGCCTGATAGCGCTTAGCCAAAGCACGTACATTGACAAGGTGTTAAAAAGGTTCAACATGGAGAACTCCAAGAAGGGCCTTCTCCCCATGTCACCTGGCACAGTGCTTTGCAAGAATCAGTATCCTCGGACTCTCGATGAGCGAGTGCAAATGAATGATGTTCCATATGCCTTGGCAGTTGGTTCTATTATGTATGCCATGCTATGTACAAGACCAGACGTTTCCTATGCGCTAAGTGTTAGCAGCCGGTACCAAAGTGATCCACGATTGGAACACTGGGCCGCAGTCAAGGGTATTCTTAAGTACCTCAGAAGGACCAAGGATTTACTCCTTGTGTACGGAGGTGATGAAGAGCTCATTGTAAGTGGTTACATTGATGCAGGCTTCATGACTGACCCAGATGACCTCAAATCTCAATCAGGCTATGTTTTCATATTGAACAGTGGCACAGTTGATTGGAAAAGTTCCAAACAAAAGACTGTAGCGGATTCTATGACGGAGGCAGAATATGTTGCTGCTTCAGAAGCCTCCAAGGAGGCGGTATGGATCAAGCAATTACTTGAAGACCTTGATGTGGTTCCTAGTGCCCAGGACCCGGTGGAGATCTATTGTGATAATAGTGGCGCCGTGGCTCAGGCAAGGGAGCCAATTTCGCACCATAAGACAAGACATATTGAACGCAAATATAAACTCATTTGACATCATGTCGAAGCGGGTTTAGTGAAAGTACGCAAAGTTCACACGGATCTGAACGTGTCAGACCCGATGACAAAGCCTCTACCACGAGCAAAGCATGAGCAACACCGGATAGCCGTTGGTGTTAGGGAAGCCATGTAACTGGATTATGACTCTAGTGCAAGTGGGAGTCTGTAGGAGATATGCCCTAGAGGCAGTAATAACAGTTATTTTGTATCTCCAAAGTTTGTAATGAATGTTTAGCTTCCATGCTATAACTACAATGATTCTCGAGTCTGCAATATCCACGAGGCTCGGAGGGAAACTCATGTGCACGTGTGGTATACTAAACGGTAAAATGTATTCCTAGTCTTGCCTCTAAGACTGGCTCATGTATTGCATGATGATCCTGTTTTCCTGATCCTGGGCATGTCTATGCTGGCAATTCCGAGGGCGTGATGTTGGTAGAACACTTATGTTGAATCGACCCAAATTGATGTTATGCTATGAGATTCTTTTCATCACAAGTTTATGGTTAATAACATAGAGATAGTTAATGTTTGCATAATTCCTTAGACCATGAGAGTATCGAGTTCCTTCGTACTTGCTTCGTGAACTTTGGGGTTTGTTAAACGTCATCCGTAACTGGGTGGCTATTACGGCAGCTTACGGGTTCACGGAAAAGTATGGCAAGTAACGAGATAGCTCAAGATTGGGATTTGCTCCTCCAACGATGGAGAGATATTCTCGGGCCCTCTCGGTGTTACGGTATCCATAATTGTCTAGCCAGACATCTTGTGATTTGATCACTGGGATGCAGGAACACGGAAACGAGAAAAGAGAACAATGCCGGTAACGAGGTAACTAGCATAGTGGACAAGTTGTTGATCCACGGGAATGCCAACATGTCTCACCTCGGGTATTTGAAACATATCGCGAAGCAACAGGAATAGCACACGGCAACTGGAGGTTCACTCGAATATTCATTCGTGTGGGTATAGGGGTCAATATGGGTGTCCACGGCTCCGATGTTGATCATTGATCGGAAGGGGTTCCGGGTCATGTCTATACTTCACCGAACCTATAGGGTCACACGCTTAAGGGTCATATATCTGTTGTACTAGACAAGGAGTCTGAGAGAAAATCACCAAAAAAGTTTCGGACACCGGAAAAGTTTCGGACAGCGGAAAAGGTTTCACAGAGAGAGGTCATCGGATGAGTTTCGATGAAACTGAAAAGTTGTTTCAGGGGATACCATTAAGTCAAATTGGTTTCGACACATGCCTGATAATTCTTGGAGGGTGCCAGAATCATTCTGGAAGCTTTCTGGAATTTTCCGGGATAATAACCGGATAAGCTTCGGAGCTGCCGGAACCACTTCAGATGCTTTTCGCAGATGAAAATCACTAAACCGGAATTGTTTCGGAACGCGTTGAAAATAATTTTGGTGGGTACTGGAAATGTTCTAAGCCCACATAAATATTTCCAATTCGAACAGACGCTGAAAAATGTCGTCGTGAATAGTGAAATGCACTGATTGGTTGCTTTTTGAAAAAAATATCTAAAGGGGATCTTTCCAAAAGATCTATGGATGACAGGGATGGATTGGGAGGCCCTCATGGGCCCCCCCAAGGGGTGTGGCCGGCCACACTTGGGGCTCCACCTTGGAGCCCCTCTTGTTCCTTGGTTTTCACTCTTATGCCCTTGAGGAAGGACTTCATTCATGTGCATTTTGGGTTTTTGTGTTAAACTACCCTACCCCTTGGGATTTCCTATAAATAGAGGTGGAGGGGCAGCCCTCCACACTCATCCCTTGCTCTCATACACATGCCATGCATTATCTGGCTTCTTCTCTCCCTCCCACGAAAAGAGTTTCGTAGAGCCGTAAGGCTGTCTAGGTTCCGGCAGGAACTAGTTCTGGACGGCGAAGCCCTGCCGGATAGCTGACACCGTATGTGTGCAACCCCGTAGAGAGGTCGTAGTTTCGGTCTTTTACCCGAGGGGCTGTTCGAGTGTCCTCCCGAAGGGCTATCCGCGACATCGTCCGGGGGACTGTCCGACCACCTCCCGAAGGGCTGTCGGGCGAGGGAGTACATCCTCGCGGTTGGGAGGTTGTAAATCCTAGCCGCGGGGATCTGCACCAACGATCTCCACCGAATCTTCTACTGCGCTTCGAGTCAGTACAGAACAGATCATACCTTGTATGCAGTCTCCATAGTGGTCCTGGGCGTGCTCGCTATACCGAAATTTTTGTTTTCTGTCGCGTTCCCCTACAGAAATATGATATCCAGATTATTGGGGATGTGCATATCCCCGTTGAGGTAACTTAGTGTTATTCGAAATTTCTTCGGTTCCATGTTATTCGGAATGAGTTTGTTAACAAGACCTGATCAACCTTGTTAGTGGATTCCTTTTGATGATCATGAGATGGATGAAGTTAGAAAGCACAACCTACTGTACCATCCTTTTACTTTCTGTTATTTATGTTAAATAAAGAAAAAAAATAGTAATTTCGGTCTGTTATCTAAATTATCCGTGCAATATAAAAATACCCCGAAAATAAAAGTTCTCCAAATGCCCTGAAATTTAAATATGATTTTTTTGGAATATTTGAGAATATTTGGCACTGAGAACACAGCAGGGGGCATCCACCTAGCCACGAGGGTGGAGGGTGCGCCCTACCCCCTGGGCGCGCCCCCTGCCTCGTGGGCCCACGGTGGCCCTCCTCCACTTATTCGTGCACCCACACACTCCTTCCTCCCACAAACACCATTATCCAGCTCAAGCACGAGTTCTAGCTCATTTTGCTACGATTTTTGACCTCCTTGCTCAAAGCACCTCTCATAAAACTACTTTGGGGGATTGTTCCTTGGTATGTGACTCCTCCATTGGTCCAATTAGTTTTTGTTCTAGTGCTTTATTCATTTCATATTTTTGCTGCTTAGGTGACCCTGTTCTTGAGCTTGCATGTCAAATTTATGTGGTCAAAAGTTGTTTTGATGCATGATATTGCCTCTAGGCACTTGTAGGAGTAGTTGCTATCAATTTTGTTGAGTTTGGTTTACTTTTATTTTGAAGTTACTAAAAATTTCAGAATTTTTTCAGAAGAAGAAATATGTTTAGGAAAATGTACCAAGGTGGTTATTCAGGGAAACAAGGACCCCGACTTGCAATGCGTTATGCTGATGATGAGCCACCAAGGGATGCTCCAGTGCGGCCTTGTGAATGGCCTTCAGAGGACTTCATGGATCGAGCAACAATTAAGGAAGAATTTAACGCATATTTGCATAATGCTGATCTTGTGAGCTTCGAGGCAGAAAAGTGCCGACAATACCACTATCTCACTAGTTCCTTTGTGAGGAGGTTTGAATTTTCATCTTCACGCAATTCTCAAACTGTCCTGTTTGATCTTTATGAAAAATCTTATACTATGGACTTAGAGGATTTTACCACTGCCTGCAAACTTCTACAATGGGGTAGTATTAATGAACCCCGCAAATCTGAGTTTAGAGATTTTCTTGCTAGTATAACCATGGGGGAATATAGAGATATAACACAAGCTACCATTGGGAGCATTCATTTTCCTGCTATACATTATTTTGCTCTCTTCATAGGTAGATGCATTAATGGTGAAGATGAAGTATGTCACATGTGTGTGCCTGACCTCAGTATTCTTAGGAGTGTTGTGTCAGGAGATAAATCTTATAATTTGGGAGCCATTGTTGCACGTAGGTTGCATCTTAATAGATTTAATGGAGATTTCTTTGGTGGAATTTATGCAACCCGCATAGCTAATTTTCTTGGTATAACCATACGTGAGGATGATATTGAGTTGCCTTCTGCTTATTTGGACTATGAGGCTATGGTTCGTCATCAGTTTGTTGAGAGGAACGATCAGTTCCTCCAGTACCGACTAATCTTTGACAGACGACGCACCTACACGTCACTCTGCCGGCTTCTACTTTCTTTGACTTTCAGGCAAAAGGGAGATATTTTATAACCAGAGAGGAGGCGAAAGAGTATAAGAGGAGGGATGAGATAGCTCGCCTCCAAGCTGCAGCCCACGATGCAATGACTGCTGCATCTCAGTACGACCCCAACTATTACTTTGGATATCCGCCAAGCCAGCCGTGGCCATAGACCAACTTAGGCCAAAAGCCTAAGCTTGGGGAGTACGTATTTCTCACCGACATTACATTCATGTTCACACACTCATTGCTAGATGTCGGTGCTCATACTTTTTCATTGTATTATCCATGTTAGTTTATTTCTTTTTTCTTGCTTTCTTCTTGTGTATTTGATAAACCTTAAGAAAAACAAAAAAATTAGTTGTAGCCTTTAATTATTTTAATTTCCATGCTTGTGGTAGTAATTAAAAAGAAACCCCAAAAAGATTTCATGTTCTTCTTTTGCTTGTTGGGAGCTTTCCCGTGTAAATAGTTCTATTTCTTTTCTTTTCTTTGGGGGTCGATAGGAGAAGACCATAATTAAATTGTTGAAGTGGCTCTTATATGCATTATTTTTGATCTGACAAAAGAGCCCATATTGCCTTGTCTTCTCCTGTTTATTGAATGCTTGCAGAATCCAGCTTAGTCCAATGCACGTGCACTATTTATTATTATCCACATCATTCGGTCATGCAAGTGAAAGGCAATTATGATGATATATGATGGACTGAATGAGATGAGAAAAGCTGGTATGAACTCGACCTCTCTTATTTTTGTAAATATGATTAGTTCATCGTTCCTGATTCAGCCTATTATGAATAAACATGTTAGCAATGACAACTAGAGATCATAGTTTCTTGTGCCATGCTTAATTAGCTAGGAGCTTATAATGGTTTACCTTGCGTGCCAACATGCTATTAAAATGATTGTGATGTGGTATGATAGGGTGGTATCCTCCTCTGAATGATTTAAGTGACTTCACTTGGCACATGTTCACGCATGTAGTTGAAACAAAATCAGCATAGCCTTCACGATATTTATGTTCATGGTGGATTATATCCTACTCATGCTTGCACTCAATGTTCATTGAATTTAATGCACCCACTGGAGAGCACCTCTACAAATCCCTGCTTCCCTCTGTGAAGGGCCTATCTATTTACTTTTATGTTGAGTCATCCTCCTCTTATTAAAAAGCACCCACTGAAGAGCACCTCTGTCATTTGCATTCATTACTCCTTAGTTTACATTGAGTATGACTTCACTGGATTTCTTTTACCATGAGTTACAATGTCTAGTCAGTCCTTGATCTTTAAAGGTGCTCTACATTTATGTTTTGCGGTCTTAGAAAGGGCTAGCGAGATACCATCTTGTTATATTATATTGTGATTGTTTTGAGAAAGTGTTGTCATCCAAGATTTATTATTATTGCTCGCTAGTTGATTATGCCATTGATATGAGTAAACATGAGACCTAAGCGTTATTGTGGATATGGTTAGTTCATAATCTTTGCTGAAAACTTGAATGTTGGCTTTACATATTTACAACAACAAGAGAAAACAGAGTTTGTAAAAGTTTTTCTTTATCACTTTCAGTTTGTCAACTGAATTGCTTGAGGACAAGCAAAGGTTTAAGCTTGGGGGAGTTGATACGTGATAACCCACAAGTATAGGGGATCGCAACAACTTTCGAGGGTAGAGTATTCAACCCAAATTTATTGATTCGACACAAGGGGAGCCAAAGAATATTCTCAAGTATTAGCAGCAGAGTTGTCAATTCAACCACACCTGGAAACTTAGTATCTGCAGCAAAGTGTTTAGTAGCAAAGTAATATGATAGTGGTGGTAGCGGCAACAAAAGTAAAGACAGCAAAAGTAATGTTTTTGGTATTTTGTAGTGATTGTAACAGTAGCAGTGGAAAAGTAAATAAGCGTAAACCAGTATATGGAAAACTCGTAGGCAACGGATAAATGATGGATAGTTATGTCGGATGCGGTTCATCATGGAACAGTCATAACATAGGGTGACACAGAACTAGCTCCAATTCTTTAATGTAATGTAGGCATGTATTCCGTATATAGTCATACGTGCTTATGGAAAAGAACTTGCATGACATCTTTTGTCCTACCCTCCCGTGGCAGCGGGGTCCTATTGGAAACTTAGGGATATTAAGGCCTCCTTTTAATAGAGAATCGGAACAAAGCATTAGCACATAGTGAGTACATGAACTCCTCAAACTATGGTCATCACCGGGAGTGGTCCCGATTATTGTCACTTCGGGGTTGCCGGATCATAACACATAGTAGGTGACTATAGACTTGCAAGATAGGATCTAGAACTCTCATATATTGATGAAAACATAATAGGTTCAGATCTGAAATCATGGCACTCGGCCCTAGTGACAAGCATTAAGCATAGCAAAGTCATAGCAACATCAATCTCAGAACATAGTGGATACTAGGGATCAAACACTAACAAAACTAACTCAATTACATGATAAATCTCATCCAACCCATCACTGTCCAGCAAGCCTACGATGGAATTACTCACGCACGGCGGTGAGCATCATGAAATTGGTGATGGAGGATGGTTGATGATGACGACGGCGACGAATCCCCCTCTCCGGAGCCCCGAACGGACTCCATATCAGCCCTCTCGAGAGGTTTTAGGGCTTGGCGGCGGCTTCGTATCGTAAAACGCGATGATTTCTTCTCCCTGATTTTTTTCTCATCGAAACTCAATATATGGAGGTGGAGTTGGAGTCGGAGATGCAACAGGGGGCCCACGAGGTAGGGGGTCGCGCCCTAGGGGGGGCCCCACCCTCGTGAGAAGGGTGTGGGCCCCCTGGTCTTCATATTTGGCGATGATTTTTTATTGTTTTTTCTAAGATGTCCCGTGGAGTTTCAGGTCATTCCGAGAATATTTGTTTTCTACACATAAAACAACACCATGGTAATTCTGCTGAAAACAGCGTTAGTCCGGGTTAGTTCCATTCAAATCATATAAGTTAGAGTCCAAAACAAGGGCAAAAGTGTTTGGAAAAGTAGATACGACGGAGACATATCAACTCCCCCAAGCTTAAACCCTTGCTTGTCCTCAAGCAATTCAGTTGACAAACTGAAAGAAAGAAAGAAAATCTTTTACAAACTCTTTTTGCTCTTGTTATTGTAACTATGTCAAGCCAGCATTCAAGTTTTCAGCATAGATCATAACTAACCACATTTGCAATAATTCTCATGTCTCATAATTACTCATATCAATAGCATAATCAACTAGCAAGTCATAATAATAAATCTCGGATGACAACACTTTCTCAAAACAATCATAATATGATATAACAAGATGGTATCTCGCTAGCCCTTTCTGAGACCGCAAAACATAAATGCAGAGCACCTTTAAAGATCAAGGACTGACTAGACATTGTAATTCATGGTAAAAGAGATCCAATCATAGTCACACCCAACATAAATTAATAGTGATGAATGCAAATGACAGTTGTGCTCTCCAGCTAGTGCTTTTTAATAGGAGGGTGATGACTCAGCATAAAAGTAAACGAAAAGGCCCTTCACAGAGGGAAGCAGGGATTTGTTGAGGTGCCAGAGCTCGGTTTTGAAATAGATATAAATTGTATTTTGAGCGGTATACTTTCATTGTCAAAGTAACAACTAAGAGATGGTGATATCTTCCATGCTAAACACATTATAGGCGGTTCCCAAACAGAATGGTAAAGTTTATACTCCCCCTCCACCAACAAGCATAAATCCATGGCTTGCTCGAAACAACGAGTGCCTCCAACATACATCAGGTCCCAGGGGAAGTTTTGTTTGCAATTAATTTTGATTTGGTTTGCATAAAGCATGGGACTGGGCATCCCGGTGACCAGCCATTTTCTCGTGAGTGATGAGCGGAGTCCACTCCTCTTGAGAATGACCCGCCTAACACGGAAGATAAGGAAAGCCTTTGTTGATACATGAGCTATTCGAGCATACAAAACAGAATGTTTATTTGAAGGTTTAGAGTTTGGCACATACAAATTTACTTGGAACAGCAGGTAGATACCGCATATAGGAAGGTATAGTGGACTCATCTGGAATAACTTTGGGGTTTAAGGGATTGGATGCACAAGCAGTATTTCCGCTTAGTACAAGTGAAGGCTAGCAAAAGACTGGGAAGCGACCAACTAGAGAGCGACAACAGCCATGTACCATATCATAACCATATTAATAACATGTTGGCACGCAAGGTAAACCATTATAACTCATAGCTAATCAAGCATGGCACAAGCAACTACGATCTCTAGTTGTCATTGCAAACATGTTTATTCATAATAAGCTGAATCAAGAACGCGGGACTCATCATATTTACAAAAAAAGAGGTTGAGTTCATTCCAGCTTTTCTCATCTCAATCAGTCCATCATATATCATCATAATTGCCTTTCACTTGCACGACCGAACGGTGTGAATAATAAGAGTGTGCGTGCATTGGACTAAGCTAGAATCTGCGAGCATTCAATAAACAGGAGAAGACAAGGCAATATGGGCTCTTGGTTAATTTCAACAATAATGCATATAAGAGCCACTTCAACAATTTAATTATGGTCTTCTCCTACTGACCCCAAAGAAAAGAAAAGAAATAAAACTATTTACACGGGAAAGCTCCCAACAAGCAAAAGAAGAACGGGAAATATTTTTGGGTTTTCTTTTTAATTATTACTACTACGGCAGAAAAATAAACTACTACTAATATTTTTTGTTTTCTTAAGGTTTATTAAACACACAAGAAGAAAGCATAAAAAAGAAAATAAACTAGCATGGATAGTACAATGAAAAAGTATGAGCACCGACATCTAGCAATGAGTGTGTGTGAACATAAATGTAATGTTGGTGAGAAATACGTACTCCCCCAAGCTTAGGCTTTTGGCCTAAGTTGGTCTATGGCCATGGCTGGCCTGGCGGATATCCATAATAATAGTTGTTGGGGTCGTACTGCGATGAGGAAGAAGAAGGCTCCGATTGCCACTGGCTGGCAATCATCTCCGAATCCCACTGATAGTTAGATTATCATGAAGGATCAAATTGTGGTTCCGGTTCTGGCTCCTCAGCTGGTGCAGGGTTCCGGTAGGCGTGAATAGCTGCCAACGGAACAAGGTATGTGCCTACAGTCAAATCAAACAAAGGAGCATGCAAGGTAATAGTCTCAGGATGATGTTTATTAAAGAACAATTGATATTTAAGCTCTCCTGCCCTATTCTTAACAATAAAATCATGTGCCACCATACTTTTATGATCTAGATAAACACGGGGTAGCACCTTTTCTTCCTTCTCAGCATGCCTAATAGGTATGTTAAAATGTGCGGCTAGGCGTGTAGCATAAATGCCTCCAAAGATGGGGCCCTTAGTACAGTTCATATTTAACCGTCTGGCAATAATATCGCCCAAACTAAAAGTGTTATCACTGTATAAACCTTGGAGTAGAATAATTAAATCAGGGATACTAAGGTTTCCACTGTTTCCGCGTCCAATTAAACAACGACTAGCAAATAATGCAAAGTAACGTAAAACAGGAAAATGTATGCTAGTGATTCGTGCATCGGAAACCTTCCTATTTTCTCCTACAGTGATATTATTAATAAATACCTCCACATCATCATGATGTGGTTCTTCTGTCTTGCCCTCAAAAGGGACTAAACAAATACGACAAAAATCAAAAAGTGACATCTCCTTAGGCTCATCATATAAATGAAATTCCACCATAGCTGGTGATTTCCTAGAATGGAAATAAAAGTTTTGCACAAAGGTATTTGTGAGCAAGAGATACTGATCGCATTGGTCGTGGAGGAAAGCGGCTAGGCCTGCATTGTGAGCCAATTCATGAAAATCTTCATAGATACCGGCTGCTCTCAAGAAATCCTCGGAGGGCCATTCACACGCTCGAATCTCCACGGTGCGCGGCAAATTATACTTAGGCTTCGGTGCCTTTTCCTTCGAGCTTTGGCTAGATGAGCCCCTCAATAATCTCCTCATCATTTTCTGAAAAATTCTGAAATTTTTAGTAAATTCAAACAAAAGTAAACCAACTTCAATAAAACTGATAGCAACTACTCCTACAAGTGCCTAGAGCCTAAATCAAGCATTAGAACTACTTGGGACCATATAAATTTGACATGCAAGCTCAAGAACATGGTCACCTATGCAGCACAAATTTGCAATGAATAAAGCACTAGAACAAAAACTAATTGGACCAATGGAGGAGTCACATACCAAGGAACAATCTCCCCCAAGCAGTTTTGCGAGAGGTGCTTTGAGCAAGGAGATCAAAAATCACAGAAAAAGTGGCCGGAACTCGTGCTTGAGTTGGTTTTTCGGGTTTGTGTGAGATAGAGGAAGAAGATGGGTGCTGGGATAAGTGGAGGAGGGCCACCGTGGGCCCACGAGGCAGGGGGCGCGCCCTATGGGGGGGGGGCGCCCACCACCCTCGTGGCCAGGTGGCAGCTCCTCCCATGGTAATTTTTGCACAGTAAATCCTCAAATATTCCCGAAAAAATCATATTAAATTGGCATGCCATTTTGAGGAATTTTATTTTCGGGTTATTTTTATATTGCACGGATAATCAGATAACAGACAGAAAAAAAAAATACTATTTTTACTTTATTTAATATGAATAACAGAAAATATAGAGTGGGTACAAAAGTTTGTGCTTCTAGTTTCATCCATCTCATGCTCATAAAAAAGAATCCACTAACAAGGTTGATCAAGTCTTGTTAACAAACTCATTCCGATAATCATGGAACCGGAGAAATTTCGAATAACACTAAGTTACCTCAACGGGGATATGCACATCTCCTATAATAAGTATATCATATTTCTTTTTGACAGTAGGAAGAGGAAATTCAAAACCTCCAAATATAATCGATGGAACTTTTCCAATGGAGTTGATACTATGAACTTGAGGTTGTTTCCTCGGAAAGTGTACCGTATGCTCATTACCATTAACATGAAAAGTGACATTGCCTTTGTTGCAATCAATAACAGCCCCTGCAGTATTAAGAAAAGGTCTTCCAAGAATAATAGACATACTATCATCCTTGGGAATATCAAGAATAACAAAGTCCGTTAAAATAGTAACGTTTGCAACCACAGCAGGCACATCCTCACAAATACCGACAGGTATAGCACTTGATTTATCAGCCATTTGCAAAGATATTTCAGTAGGTGTCAGCTTATTCAAGTCAAGTCTATGATATAAAGAGAGAGGCATAACACTAACACCGGCTCCAAGATCACATAAGGCAGTTTTAATATGATTTCTTTTAATAGAGCAAGGTATAGTAGGTACTCCGGGATCTCCATGTTTCTTTGGTATTCCACCCTTACAAGTATAATTAGCAAGCATGGTGGAAATCTCAGCTTCTGGTATCTTTCTTTTATTAGTAATGATATCCTTCATATATTTAGGATAAGGATTTGTTTTGAGCACATCAGTTAATCGCATACGCAAAAAGATAGGCCTAATCATTTCAGCAAAGCACTCAAAATCCTCATCATCCTTTTTCTTGGATGGTTTTGGAGGAAAAGGCATGGGGTTTTGAACCCAAGGCTCTCTTTCTTTATCATGTTTCCTAGCAACAAAGTCTCTTTTATCATAACGTTGATTCTTTGATTGTGGGTTATCAAGATCAACAACAGGTTCAATTTGTACATCATTATTATTACTAGGTTGAGCATCATTATGAACATCATCATCAATATTTTCATTAGGTTCAGATTCATTACCAGATTGTGTTTCAGCATCAGACATAGATATATCATTTGGATTATCAGGTGGTTCAGCAATAGGTTCACTAGAAGTCTGAACAGTTCTATCATTTTTCTTTTTCTTCCTTTTAGAAGAATTAGGAACATCAATATTATTTCTCTGAGAATCTTGCTCGATTCTCTTAGGGTGGCCTTCAGGATACAAAGGTTCCTGAGTCATTCTACCAGTTCTAGTAGCCACTCTAACAGCATAATCATTTTTCTTACTATTAATTTCATCAAGCACTTCTTTTTGAGCTTTAAGTACTTGTTCTACTTGCGTGGTAACCATAGAAGCATGTTTGCTAACAAGTTTAAGTTCACCTTTAATATCAGCCATGTAATCACCCAAGCGTCTAATCATATAAGCATTTTCTTTTAATTGTCTACCAAAATAAGCATTGAAGTCGTCTTGCTTATACATAAAGTTATAAAATTCATCCAAGCATTGACTATCAATTTTAGTAGGAGGAACTTCAGCTTTATCATATCTATAGAGAGAATTTACCTTTACTACCTGTGTCGGGATATCGGGTCAGGAGGTTCTTCAGTAAATAAGTGATCAAGATCATATGTTTCTTCAACAGGCGGTATATTAAGACCATGTATTTCTTCAATAGGAGGTAAATTCTTAACATCTTCAGCTTTAATACCTTTTTCTTTCATAGATTTCTTTGCCTCTTGCATATCTTCAGGACTGAGAAATAGAATACCTCTTTTCTTCGGAGTTGGTTTAGGGGTAGGCTCAGTAATTGGAGCAGGAGCTGGCTCAGGAGGTGCCCAATTATTTTCATTTGTCAACATATTATTCAATAGAATTTCAACTTCATCCGGTGTTCTTTCCCTGAAAAGAGAACCAGCACAACTATCCAGGTAGTCTCTGGTAGCATCTGTTAGTCCATTATAAAAGATATCAAGTATTTCAGGTTTCTTAAGAGGATGATCAGGCAAAGCATTAAGTAACTTGATAAGCCTCCCCCAAGCTTGTGGGAGACTCTCTTCTTTAATTTGCACAAAGTTGTGTATTTCCCTCAAAGCAGCTTGTTTCTTATGAGCAGGGGAATATTTAGCAGAGAAGTAATAAATCATATCCTGGGGACTACGCACACAACCAGGATCAAGAGAATTAAACCATATCTTAGCATCTCCCTTTAATGAGAACGGAAATATTTTGAGTATATAGAAGTAACTCGATCTCTCATCATTAGTAAACATGGCAGCTATATTATCTAACTTAGTAATATGTGCCACAACAGTTTTAGATTCATAGCCATAAAACGGATCAGATTCAACCAAACTAATTATATCAGGATCAACAGAGAATTCATAGTCCTTATCAGGAACACATATAGGTGAAGTAGCAAAAGCAGGGTCGGGTCTCATTCTATCTCTAAGTGATTCTTTGTTCCATTTAATTAATAACCTCTTAAGCTCATATCTATCCTTGCAAGCGAAAATAACAGTAGAAGATTCCTTATCAAAAAGATAACCTTCAGGGATAACAGGCATATTTTCATCATCACTATCATCATCGTATTCAGATTCAATAATTTCTTTTTCTCTAGCCCTAGCAATTTGTTCATTAATAAATTCACTAAGGGGCACAGTAGTATCAGGCATAGAAGCAGTTTCATCATAAGTATCATGCATAGCAGAAGTGGCATCATCAATAACATGCGACATATCAGAA
Organism: Triticum urartu; assembly: GCF_003073215.2. Taxonomy (NCBI): domain Eukaryota; kingdom Viridiplantae; phylum Streptophyta; class Magnoliopsida; order Poales; family Poaceae; genus Triticum; species Triticum urartu. The sequence goes on along the minus strand of NC_053024.1, from coordinate 651,047,545 downwards.
CGAATAGCAGAAGCAAGTTTAGGTGTCGCTAGCTTACTCATAACAGAAGGTGAATCAAGTGCAAGGCTTGATGGGAGTTCCTTACCTCCCCTCGTAGTTGAAGGATAGATCTTGGTTTTTAGATCTCTCAAGTTCTTCATAGTGTCCAGCAGATATAAATCCCAAGTGACTCAAAGAATAGAGCTATGCTCCCCGGCAACGGCGCCAGAAATTAGTCTTGATAACCCACAAGTATAGGGGATCGCAACAGCTTTCGAGGGTAGAGTATTCAACCCGAATTTATTGATTCCACACAAGGGGAGCCAAAGAATATTCTCAAGTATTAGCAGCTGAGTTGTCAATTCAACCACACCTGGAAACTTAGTATCTGCAGCAAAGTGTTTAGTAGCAAAGTAATATGATAGTGGTGGTAGCGGCAACAAAAGTAAAGACAGCAAAAGTAATGTTTTTGGTAATTTGTAGTGATGGTAATAATAGCAACGGAAAAGTAAATAAGCGAAGAACAATATATGGAAAGCTCGTAGGCAATGGATCGGTGATGGAGAATTATGTCGGATGTGGTTCATCATGTAACAGTCATAACCTAGGGTGACACAGAACTAGCTCCAATTCATCAATGTAATGTAGGCATGTATTCCGAATATAGTCATACGTGCTTATGGAAAAGAACTTGCATGACATCTTTTGTCCTACCCTCCCGTGGCAGCGGGGTCCTATTGGAAACTTAGGGATATTAAGGCCTCCTTTTAATAGAGAAACGGAACAAAGCATTAGCACATAGTGAATACATGAACTCCTCAAACTATGGTCATCACCGGGAGTGGTCCCGATTATTGTCACTTCGGGGTTGCCGGATCATAACACATAGTAGGTGACTATAGACTTGCAAGATAGGATCTAGAACTCTCATATATTGATGAAAACATAATAGGTTCAGATCTGAAATCATGGCACTCGGGCCCTAGTGACAAGCATTAAGCATAGCAAAGTCATAACAACATCAATCTCAGAACATAGTGGATACTAGGGATCAAACCCTAACAAAACTAACTCGATTACATGATAAATCTCATCCAACCCATCACCGTCCAGCAAGCCTACGATGGAATTACTCACGCAAGGCGGTGAGCATCATGAAATTGGTGATGGAGGATGGTTGATGATGACGACGACGACGAACCCCCCTCTCCGGAGCCCCGAACGGACTCCAGATCAGCCCTCCCGAGAGGTTTTAGGGCTTGGCGGCGGCTCCGTATCGTAAAACGCGATGATTTCTTCTCCCTGATTTTTTTCTCATCGAAACTCAATATATGGAGGTGGAGTTGGAGTCGGAGATGCAATAGGGGGCCCACGAGGTTGGGGGGCGCGCCCTAGGGGGGGAGGGTGCCCCCACCCTCGTGAGAAGGGTGTGGGCCCCCTGGTCTTCATCTTTGGCGTTGATTTTTTATTGTTTTTTCTAAGATGTCCCGTGGAGTTTCAATACGTCTCCGTCGTATCTACTTTTCCAAACACTTTTACCCTTGTTTTGAACTCTAACTTGCATGACTTGAATGGAATTAACTCGGACTGACACTGATACGTCTCCGTCATATCTACTTTTCCAAACACTTTTGCCCTTGTTTTGGACTCTAACTTGCATGATTTGAATGGAACTAACCCGGACTGACGCTATTTTCAGCAGAATTACCATGGTGTTATTTATGTGCATAAACAAAAGTTCTCAGAATGACCTGAAACTTCACGGAGCATATTTTTGGAAATAATAAAGAATCCTGGCAAAAGATCAAGACCAGGGGCCCACACCCTATCCACGAGGGTGGGGGGCGCGCCCCTACCTCGTGGCCCCCTGGAGCTCCTCCGACCTCAACTCCAACTCTATATATTCACTTTCGGGGAGAAAAAAAATCAGAGAAAAAGATTCACCGCGTTTTACGATACGGAGCCGCCGCCAAGCCCTAAACTCTCTCGGGAGGGCTGATCTGGAGTCTGTTCAGGGCTCCGGAGAGGGGAATCCGTCGCCATCGTCATCATCAACCATCCTCCATCACCAATTTCATGATGCTCACCACCGTGCGTGAGTAATTCCCTCGTAGGCTTGCTGGACGGTGATGGGTTGGATGAGATTTATCATGTAATCGAGTTAGTTTTGTTAGGGTTTGATCCCTAGTATCCACTATGTTCTGAGATTGATGTTGCTATGACTTTGCTATGCTTAATGCTTGTCACTAGGGCCCGAGTGGCATGATTTCAGATATGAACCTATTATGTTTTCATCAATATATGAGAGTTCTTGATCCTATCTTGCAAGTCTATAGTCACCTATTATGTGTTATGATCCGTTAACCCCGAAGTGACAATAATCGGGACCACTACCGGTGATGATTGTAGTTTCAGGAGTTCATGTATTCACTATGTGTTAATGCTTTGGTCCGGTACTCTATTAAAAGGAGGCCTTAATATCCCTTAGTTTCCAATAGGACCCCGCTGCCACGGGAGGGTAGGACAAAAGATGTCATGCAAGTTCTTTTCCATAAGCATGTATGACTATATTCGGAATACATGCCTACATTACATTGATGAATTGGAGCTAGTTCTGTGTCACCCTAGGTTATGACTGTTACATGATGAACCACATCCGACATAATTCTCCATCACCGATCCATTGCCTATGAGCTTTCCATATATTGTTCTTCGCTTATTTACTTTTCCGTTTCTATTATTACCATCACTACAAATTACCAAAAACATTACTTTTGCTATCATTACCTTTTGCTACCGTTAACACTATTATCATATTGATTTGCTACTAAACACTTTGCTGCAGATATTAAGTTTCCATGTGTGGTTGAATTGAAAACTCAGCTGCTAATACTTGAGAATATTCTTTGGCTCCCCTTGTGTCGAATCAATAAATTTGGTTTGAATACTCTACCCTCGAAAACTGTTGCGATCCCCTATACTTGTGGGTTATCACCCCCTACCTCGTGGCCCCCTCGGTGGCCCTCTGACGTCCATCTTTGGCTATATGGAGTCTTTCGTCGAGGAAAAAATCAGAAGCGAGCTCACGGGATGAAACTCCGCCGCCATGAGGCGGAACCTTGGCGAAACCAATCTAGGGCTCCGGCGGAGCTGTTCTGTCGGGGAAACTTCCCTCCGGGAGGGTGAAATCATCACCAACGATCCTCTCATCAAGAGGGGATCAATCTCCATCAACATCTTCACTAGCAGCATCTCATCTCAAACCCTAATTCATCTCTTGTATCCAATCTTTGTATCCAAACCTCAGATTGGTACATGTGGGTTGCTAGTAGTGTTGATTACTCCTTGTAGTTGATGCTAGTTGGTTTACTTGGTGGAAGATCATATGTTCAGATCCATTATGCATATTAATACCCCTCTAATTATGAACATGAATATGCTTTGTGATAGTTACGTTTGTTCTTGAGGACATGGGAGAAGTCTTGCTATAAGTAGTCATGTGAATTTGGTATTCGTTCGATATTTTGATGAGATGTATGTTGTCTTTCCTCTAGTGGTGTCATGTGAACGTCGACTACATGACACTTCACCATTGTTTGTGCCTAGAGGAGGGCATTGGTAAGTAATAAGTAGATGGTGGGTTGCTAGAGTGACAGAAGCTTAAACTTTAGTTTATGCGTTGCTTCGTAAGGGGCTGATTTGGATCCATATGTTTCATGCTATGGTTAGGTTTACCTTAATACTTCTGGTGTAGTTGCGGATGCTTGCAATAGGGGTTAATGATAAGTGGGATGCTTCTCCAAGTAAGTACAGCACCCAAGCACCGGTCCACCCATATATCAAATTATCAAAGTACCGAACGCGAATCATATGAACGTGATGAAAACTAGCTTGACGATAATTCCCATGTGTCCTCGGGAGCGCTTTTCTCTATATAAGAGTTTGTCCAGGCTTGTCCTTTTCTACAAAAAGGATTGGGCCATCTTGCTGCATCTTATTTACTTTCATGACTTGTTACCCGTTACAAATTATCTTGTCACAAAACTATCTGTTACCGATAATTTCAGTGCTTGCAGAGAATACCTTGCTGAAAACCGCTTATCATTTCCTTCTGCTCCTCATTGGGTTCGACACTCTTACTTATCGAAAGGACTATGATAGATCCCCTATACTTTTGGGTCATCAAGACTCTTTTCTGGCGCCATTGCCGGGGAGTGAAGCGCCTTTGGTAGGTGGAATTTGGTAAGGAAAAATTTATATAGTGTGATGAAATTTACTATCACTTGTTAATATGGAACATAATCCTTTGAGGGCTTTGTTCGGGGTATCTTCACCTTGTCTGGAACCACAATTAGCTACCCCTCAACCTACTAAACCTACTGAAAATGTTTACTTTGAAATTCCTTCGGGTATGATAGAGAAACTGCTAGCTAATCCTTTTGCAGGAGATGGAACATTGCATCTCGATTTACACTTAATCTATGTGGATGAAGTTTGTGGATTATTTAAGCTTGCGGGTATGCCCGAGGATGTTATCAAGAAGAAGGTCTTCCCTTTATCTTGTAAGGGAGATGCATTTACATGGTATAGGCTATGTGATGATATGGGATCATGGAACTACAAACGATTGAAATTGGAATTTCATCAGAAGTTTTATCCTATGCATCTTGTTCATCGTGATCGTAATTATATATATAATTTTTGGCCTTGCGAAGGAGAAAGCATCACTCAAGCTTGGGGGAGGCTTAAGTCAATGTTATATTCATGCCCCGAGCTCTCAAAAGAAATGATTATTCAAAAAATTTATGCTCGGTTTTCTCCCAGTAATCACTCCATGATCGGTACTTCTTGTACTGGATCTTTTATGATGAAGACTATTAAATTCAAATGGGACTTATTGGAAATAATTAAACGCAACTCTAAAGATTGGGACCTCGACGAAGGTAAAATGTCAGGTATAACACCTAAGTTTGATTGTGTTAAATCTTTTATGGATACCGATGCTTTCCGTGAATTTAGCACTAAATATGGACTTGACTCTGAGATAGTAGCTTCTTTCTGTGAATCCTTTGCTACTCATGTTGATCTCCCTAAGGAGAAGTGGTTTGAATATAATCCTCCCATTGAAGAAAAAGTAGTTGCACCTATTAAAGTTAAAGAAAAGACTATCACTTATGATGATCCTGTTGTTCCTACTACTTATATTGAGAAACCACCTTTCCCTGTTAGAATAAAGGATCATGCTAAAGCTTCAACTATAGTCAACAAAAGCAATATTAAGACACCCAAACCCCCTGAGTAAATTAAATTTGAACCTAGTATTGCTATGGTTAAAGATCTCTAGGCTGATAATATTGATGGGCATGTTATTTACTTCTGTGATGAAGCTGCTAGAATTGCTAAACCTGGTGCTAAAGATAAACATAGACCTGTTGCAGGCATGCCTATTATTTATGTTAAAATAGGAGATCATAGTTATCATGGATTGTGTGATATGGGTGCTAGTGCTAGTGCAATACCTTATTCTTTATACGAAGAAATTATGCATGATATTGCACCTGCTAAGATAGAAGATACTATTTCACCGATTGAGATTGTTAGAGATGTTGAAGTATTGTGTGGGAAGGTTAAATATCCTGCTGATTTTCTTGTTCTTGGTTCCCGACAGGATAGCTTTTGTCCCATTATATTTGGTAGACCCTTCTTGAATACTGTTAATGCTAAGATAGACTGCAATAAGGATATTGTTTCTATTGGTTTAGGGGACATGTCTCATGAGTTTAATTTTGCTAAGTTTTGTAGACAACCCCATGATAAAGAATTGCCTAGTAAAGATGAAATTATTGGTCTTGCTTCTATTGCCGTGCCTCCTACTGATCCTTTAGAACAATATTTGCTAGACCATGAAAATGATATGTTTATGAATGAAAGAAAGAAGGGAAATAGATGAAGTATTCTTTAAACAGGGACCTATTCTGAAAATAACTTGCCTGTTGAAATCCTAGGGGATCCTCCTCCACCCAAGGGTGATCCCGTGTTTGAGCTTAAACCATTACCTGATACTCTTAAATATGCTTATCTTGATGCAAAGAAGATATATCCTATTATTATTAGTGCTGACCTTTCAGAGAAGGAGGAAGAGAAACTATTGAAAACTCTGAAGAAGCACCGTGCTGCTATTGGATATACTCTTGATGATCTTAAGGGCATTAGTCCCACTCTATGTCAACATAAAATAAATTTGGAGAAAGATGCAAAACCAGTTATTGATCACCAACGATGGCTAAATCCTAAGATGAAAGAAGTGGTAAGAAAGGAAATATTAAAGCTCCTTGAAGCAGGTATAATTTATCCCGTTGCCGATAGTCAGTGGGTAAGTCCTGTCCATTGTGTCCCTAAGAAGGGAGGTATTATTGTCGTTCCTAATGATAAAGATGAATTGATCCCGCAAAGAATTATTACATGTTATAGGATGGTAATTGATTTCCGCAAATTAAATAAAGCTACTAAAAAGATCATTACCCTTTGCCTTTTATTGATCAAATGCTAGAAAGACTATCCAAACATACACATTTTTGCTTTCTAGATGGTTACTATGGTTTCTCTAAAATACCTGTGTCAGCTGAGGATCAAGAAAATACCACTTTTACTTGCCCTTTCGGTAGTTTTGCTTATAGAGGTATGCCTTTTGGTTTATGTAATGCACCTGCTACCTTTCAAAGATGCATGATGGCTATATTCTCTGACTTTTGTGAAAAGATTTGTGAGGTTTTCATGGATAATTTCTCAGTTTATGGATTCTCTTTTGAGGATTGTTTGAGCAACCTTGATCGAGTTTTGCAGAGATGCGAAGAAACTAATCTTGTCTTGAATTGGGAGAAATGCCACTTTATGGTTAATGAAGGTATTGTCTTGGGGCATAAAATTTCTGAAAGAGGTATTGAAGTGGATAAAGCTAAAGTTGATGCTATTGAAAAGATGTTGTGTCCCAAGGACATCAAAGGTATAAGAAGTTTCCTTGGTCATGCCGGTTTTTATAGGAGGTTCATTAAGGACTTCTCAAAAATTTCTCGGCCTCTGACTAATCTATTACAAAAAGATATTCCCTTTGTCTTTGATGACGATTGTGTAGAAGCATTTGAAGTACTTAAGAAAGCTTTGATTTCTGCACCTATTGTTCAGCCACCTAATTGGAATTTACCTTTTGAAATTATGTGTGATGCTAGTGATTATGCTGTAGGTGCTATTCTAGGGCAAAGAGTTGATAAGAAATTAAATGTTATTCAATATGCTAGTAAACTCTAGACAGTGCCCAGAGAAATTATGCTACTACTGAAAAAGAATTCTTAGCAGTTGTTTTTGCTTGTGATAAGTTCAGACCTTATATTGTTGATTATAAAGTAACTATTCACACTGATCATGCTGCTATTAAATACCTTATGGAAAAGAAATATGCTAAACCTAGACTTATTAGATGGGTTCTCCTGCTACAAGAATTTGATTTGCATATTATTGATAGAAAGGGAGCTGAGAACCCCGTTGCAGACAACTTGTCTAAGTTAGGGAATGTTCTTGATGACCCACTACCTATTGATGATAGGTTTCCTGATGAACAATTAAATGTCATAAATGCTTCCCACACCGCACCATGGTATGCTTATTATGCTAATTATATTGTTGCTAAGTTTATACCACCTAGTTTCACATACCAGCAAAATAAAAAGTTCTTCTATGATTTAAGGCATTACTTCTGGGATGACCCACACCTTTATAAAGGAGTAGATGGTGTTATTAGACGTTGTGTACCTGAGCATGAACAGGAACAGATCCTACGCAAGTGTCACTCCGAGGCTTATGGAGGGCACCATGCTGGAGATAGAACTGCACACAAGGTATTGCAATCCAGTTTTTATTGGCCTACTCTCTTCAAGGATGCCTGTAAGTTTGTCTTATCTTGTGATGAATGTCAAAGAATTGGTAATATTAGTAGACGTTGATACGTCTCCAACGTATCTATAATTTTGATTGCTCCAAGCTATATTATCTACTGTTTTGGACATTATTGGGCTTTATTATCCACTTTTATATTATTTTTTGGGACTAACCTATTAACCGGAGGCCCAGCCTAGAATTGCTGTTTTTTGCCTGTTTTAGGGTTTCGAAGAAAAGGAATATCAAACGGAGTACAAACGGAATGAAACCTTCGGGAACGTGATTTTCTCAACGAACAAGACCCAGGAGACTTGGACCCTACGTCAAGACACAGAAGAGGAGGCCACGAGGTAGGGGGCGCGCCTACCCCCCAGGCGCGCCCTCCACCCTCGTGGCCCCCCTGTTGCTCCACCGACGTACTCCTTCCTCCTATATATACCTACGTACCCCCAAACTATCAGATACGGATCCAAAACCCTAATTCCACCGCCGCAACTTTCTGTATCCACGAGATCCCATCTTGGGGCCTATTCCGGAGCTCCGCCGGAGGGGGCATCGATCACGGAGGGCTTCTACATCAACACCATAGCCCCTCCGATGAAGTGTGAGTAGTTTACCTCAGACCTACGGGTCCATAGTTAGTAGCTAGATGGCTTATTCTCTCTTTTTGGATCTCAATACAATGTTCTCCCCCTCTCTTGTGGAGATCTATTCAATGTAATCTTCTTTTTGCGGTGTGTTTTTTGAGACCGATGAATTGTGGGTTTATGATCAAGTCTATCTATGAACAATATTTGAATCTTCTCTGAATTCTTTTATGTATGATTGGTTATCTTTGCAAGTCTCTTCGAATTATCAGTTTGGTTGGCCTACTAGATTGATCTTTCTTGCAATGGGAGAAGTGCTTAGCTTTGGGTTCAATCTTGCGGTGTCCTTTCCCAGTGACAGTAGGGGCAGCAAGGCACGTATTGTATTGTTGCCATCGAGGATAACAAGATGGGGTTTTCATCATATTGCATGAATTTATCCCTCTACATCATGTCATCTTGCTTAAGGCGTTACTCTGTTTTCATGAACTTAATACTCTAGATGCATGCTGGATAGCGGTCGATGAGTGGAGTAATAGTAGTAGATGCAGGCAGGAGTCGGTCTACTTGTCTCAGACGTAATGCCTATATACATGATCATACCTAAATATTCTCATAACTATGCTCAATTCTGTCAATTGCTCAACAGTAATTTGTTCACCCACCATAGAATACTTATGCTCTCGAGAGAAGCCACTAGTGAAACCTATGGCCCCCGGGTCTATCTCTATCATATTAATCTACCAATACTTAGTTATTTCATTTTGCTTTTACTTTGCTTTTATTTAACTTTGCATCTTTATCATAAAAATACCAAAAATATTATCTTATCATATCTATTAGATCTCACTCTCGTAAGTGGCCGTGTGGGGATTGACAACCCTTAACGCTTTGGTTGCGAGGATTTATTTGTTTTGTGCAGGTGCGAGGGACTCGCGTGTAGCCTCCTACTGGATTGATACCTTGGTTCTCAAAAACTGAGGGAAATACTTATGCTACTTTGCTGCATCATCCCTTCCTCTTCGGGGAAAACCAACGCGGTGTTCAAGAGGTAGCAGACGTCAAGAAATGCCTATGAATTATTCACTTGTTATTGAGCCATTTGATGTTTGGGGCTTTGATTATATGGGACCGTTTCCTTCCTCTAATGGGTATACACATATTTTAGTTGCTGTTGATTACCTTACTAAGTGGGTAGAAGCTATTCCAACTAGTAGTGCTGATCATAACACCTCTATTAAGATGCTTAAAGAAGTTATTTTTCCGAGGTTTGGAGTCCCTAGATATTTAATGACTGATGGTGGTTCACATTTTATTCATGATGCCTTTCATAAAATGCTTGCTAAGTATGATGTTAATCATAGAATTGCATCTCCATTTCACCCACAGTCTAGTGGCCAAGTAGAATTAAGTAATAGAGAGCTTAAATTAATTTTGCAAAAGACGGTTAATAGATCTAGGAAGAATTGGTCAAAGGAACTTGATGATGCATTATGGGCCTATAGAACTGCATATAAAAATCCTATGAGTATGTCTCCGTATAAAATGGTCTATGGTAAAGCATGTCATTTACCTCTTGAACTAGAACATAAGGCATATTGGGCAATTAAAGAGCTCAATTATGATTCAAACCTGCCGGTGAGAAGAGGTTATTTGACATTAGCTCACTTGATGACCGGATAACCCAGGCCTACGAGAATGCCAAGTTGTTTAAGGAAAAAGTTAAAAGATGGCATGACAAAAGGATATAAAAGCGTGAGTTTAATGTAGGTGATTATGTATTGCCATACAACTCTCATTTAATATTTTTTGCAGGCAAACTCCTCTCTAAATGGGAAGGTCCTTACGTCATCGAGGAGGTCTATCGTTCCAGTGCCATAAAAATCAACAACTTCGAAGGCACAAATCCGAGGGTGGTAAACGGTCAAAGAATAAAACATTATATCTCAGGTAATCCCATGAATATTGAAACTAATATTATTGAAACCGTAAACCCGGAGGAATACATAAGGGACACTTTCCAGAACGTTTCAGACTCCGAAAAGGAATAGGTACGTGGTACGGTAAGTAAACCGACTCCAAAACAGTTCTAATGGCAATTTTTCTCTGTTTTGGAATATAAAAAAATAGGAAAATAAAAAGCAGTCCAGAAAGGACACGAGGATTCCACGAGGGTGGAGGGCGCACCCTACCCCCCTGGGCACGCCCCCTGCCTCGTGGGCACCTCGTGTGCCCTCCAGACTCCGTTTTCTTGCACGATACTTCTCTTGGCCGGTAAAAATTCATTATATAATCTCCCGAAGGTTTTGACCACCGTATCACGCAAATATCTCCTGTTTTTGTTTCGAGCTGTTTTCTGTCAGGGTTGTCAATGCTAGGCATCATGTTGTCTCCCTCCTCCTCCAACAATGAGGGCAACGATGCTTGGCTAATGAAGATAGAGCTGAAGAGAGAAGAACCCATGGAGATTAACAAGGATGATGGGATCAAGAAGGCCATGGAGGACCAAGTTCCAGCAGCAGAAGACATCCTTCAACTTGATCACAATCTTCATACCCCAACTGAGATCTAAGCTTTCGAGATGATTGAGTTAGCTCGTATACAAAACAAGTATCTCACACGTGAAAATATTTTGTTGAAGGAGCATATCATCGCACTCAAGGGAATTATCCACAAATTGGAGGATCTCCTACGCTCGATGTGCGACTATCCATCATCACCAACACCTTCTTCACCAACAAAGAAGAACTGAGTATCGGGTATGGGCACTCCCCTTGGCAACTTCCAAGCTTGGGGGAGTGCCCCGGTATCGTATCACCATCACAACTTTTATCTTTACCGTTTTTCTTAGTTCAATCCTTTTGGTAATATCTTTGATCTAGTAGAATAAAGTTTTAGTATGATCTAGTCTTGAGGTTTGCTTTATGATCCTTCTATGTAATCGAGTCTGTGAGCTATATAATAAAGATTAGTGTTGAGTCAAGGGCTTGATTATCTTGCTATGATCTTGAGGGAATAAAATAAAAAGAGAAATAATAAAAAGAAATAAAGAGATCATATGGATCTTATGGAGAGTAATGGCTTCACATATAAAGAGTATGATGAATAAAAGTTGTTGAAAGTTGACAAACATAGTTTTGGTCATTGTTGCAATTAATAGGAAGTAATAAAGGAAGAGAGGTTTTCACATATAAATATACTATCTTGGACATCTTTTATGATTGTGAGCATTCATTAAAATATGACATGCTAAAGAGTTGACGTTGGACAAGGAAGACAACGTAATGGGTTATGTTTTCTTACATCTGAGATAAATTATATTGTCATGGATCATCCAACATGTTGAGCTTGCCTTTCCCTCTCATGCTAGCCAAGTTCTTTTTACCAAGTAGAAATACAACTTGTGCTTCCAAATATCCTTAAACCCAGTTTTGCAATGAGAGTCCACCATACCTACCTATGGATTGAGTAAGATCCTTCAAGTAAGTTGTCATCGGTGCATGCAATAAAAATTGCCTTTGAAATATGTACGATTTATTAATGTGGAGAAAATTAGCTTTATACGATCTTGTGATGTGGAAGAAATAAAAGCGACGGACTGCATAATAAAGGTCCATATCACAAGTGGCAATATAAAGTGACATTCTTTTCCATTAAGATTTTGTGCATCCAACCATAAAAGTGCATGACAACCTCTGCTTCCCTCTGCGAAGGGCCTATCTTTTACTTTTATCTTCTACCTTATATAAGAGTCAAGGTGATGTCCACCTTTCCTTTTTACATTTATCCTTTGGCAAGCACATTGTGTTGGAAAGATCCAGATATATATAGCTAATTGAATGTGATTTTTCATGAACTATTATTGTTGACATTACCCTTGAGGTAAAAAGTTGGGAGGCAAAACTATTAGCCCCTATCTCTCTCTGTGTCCGGCTAAAACTTCATAACCATACATATCGCATGATTATTAGCAATTATGGAATACTAAATGATAGTTGAGTATGTGGACTTGCTGAAAAGCTCTTAATGGCTCTTTCCGATGTTATGATAAATTGCAATTGCTTCAATGACTGAGATTGTAGTTTGTTAGTTTTCAATGAAGTTTATGATTCATACTTGAAATTGTGATTGAATTGTTACTTTAACATAAGAGATCATATAACAATATATATATATATGCTGCTGTTATAATAATGATCATGATGCCCTCATGTCCGTATTTTATTTTATCGACACCTCTATCTCTAAACATGTGGACATATTTATCGATTTCAGCTTTCGCTTGAGGACAAGTGAGGTCTAAGCTTGGGCGAGTTGATATGTCCATTTTGCATCATGCTTTTATATTGATATTTATTGCATTATGGACTGTAATTACACATTATGTCACAATACTTATGCCTATACTCTCTTATTTTACAAGGTTTACATGAAGAGGGGGAATGCCGACAGCTGGAATTCTGGGCTGGAAAAGGAGAAAATATTAGAGACCTATTCTTCACAGCTCCAAAAGTCCTGAAACTTCACAGGAGTTATTTTCAGAATATATAAAAAATATTGAGCGAAGAAAATACCAGAGGGGGCCCACACCCTGACCACGAGGGTGGGTGCGCGCCCTACCCCCATGGGCGCACCCCCTGCCTCGTGGCCCCCCTGGTGGCCCTCTGATGTCCATCTTTGGCTATATGGAGTCTTTCGTCGAGGAAAAAAACTAAAGCAAGCTCACGGGACGAAACTCCGCCGCCACGAGGCGGAACCTTGGCGGAACCAATCTAGGGCTCCGGCGGAGCTGTTCTGCCGGGGAAACCTCCCTCCGGGAGGGGGAAATCATCACCATCGTCAGCACCAACTATCCTCTCATTGGGAGGGGGTCAATATCCATCAATATCTTCACCAGCACCATCTCATCTCAAACCCTAGTTCATCTCTTGTATCCAATCTTTGTATCCAAACCTCAGATTGGTACCTGTGGGTTGCTAGTAGTCTTGATTACTCCTTGTAGTTGATGCTAGTTGGTTTACTTGGTGGAAGATCATATGTTCAGATCCATTATGCATATTATTACCCCTCTGATTATGAACATGAATATGCTTTGTGAGTAGTTACGTTTGTTCCCGAGGACATGGGAGAAGTCTTGCTATAAGTAGTCATGTGATTTTGGTATTCGTTCGATATTTTGATGAGATGTGTGTTCTCTTTCCTCTAGTGGTGTCATGTGAACGTCGACTACATAACACTTCACCATTGTTTGGGCCTAGAGGAGGGCATTGGGAAGTAATAAGTAGATGATGGGTTGCTAGAGTGACAGAAGCTTAAACCCTAGTTTATGCGTTGCTTCGTAAGGGGCTGATTTGGATCCATATGTTTCATGCTATGGTTAGGTTTACCTTAATACTTCTGTTGTAGTTGCGGAGGCTTGCAATAGGGGTTAATCATAAGCGGGATGCTTGTCCAAGTAAGGACAACACCCAAGCACCGGTCCACCCACATATCAAATTATCAAAGTACCGAACGCGAATCATATGAACGTGATGAAAACTAGCTTGACGATAATTCCCATGTGTCCTCGGGAGCGCTTTTCTCTATATAAGAGTTTGTCCAAGCTTGTCCTTTTCTACAAAAAGGATTGGGCCATCTTGCTGCACGTTATTTACTTTCATTACTTGTTACCCATTACAAATTATCTTATCACAAAACTATCTGTTACCGATAATTTCAGTGCTTGCAGAGAATACCTTGCTGAAAACCGCTTATCATTTCCTTCTGCTCCTCGTTCGGTTCGACACTCTTACTTATCGAAAGGACTACGATAGATCCCCTATACTTGTGGGTCATCAGTGGACCGGTGCTTAGGTGATGTTCTTACTTAAACAAACCTCCTACTTATGATTAACCCCGTCGCAAGCATCCGCAACTATGAGAAAAGGATTAAGAATAAATTATAACATAGCATTAAACTTTTGGATCCAATCGGTCCCTTACGGAATAGCACATAAACTAGGGTTTAAGCTTCTGTCACTCTCACAACCCATCATCTAATAACTACCCCACAATGCATTCTCTTATGCCCAAACATGGTGAAGTGTCATGTAGTCGACGGTCACATGACACCACTAAGGGAATCACAACATACATACTATCGAAATATCGAACACATATCAAGTTCACATGATTACTTGCAACATGATTTTTCCCGTGACCTCAAGTACAAAAGTAACTACTCACAAATGATAATCATGCTTAAGATCAGAGGGGTATTAAATAGCATATTGGATTTGAACATATAATCTTCCACCAAATAAATCATATAGTAATCAACTACAAGATGTAATCAACACTACTAGTCACCCACAAGCACCAATCTATAGTTCCGGTACAAAGATTGAACACAAGAGATGAGCTAGGGTTTGAGAGGAGATGGTGCTGTTGAAGATGTTGATGGAGATTGCCCTCCCCAAGCTGGGAGAGTTGTTGGTGATGATGATGACGATGATTTCCCCCTCCGAGAGGGAAGTTCCCCCGGCGGAATCGCTCCACCGGAGGGCAAAAGTGCTCCTTCCCAAGTTCCGCATTGAGACGGTGGCGCTCCATCCCGAAAGTCCTCTCTTTATTTTTTTATAGGTCAAAATGACTTATATACCAGAAGATGGGCACCGGAGGTGGGCCTGGGTGAGCACAACCCACCAGGGTGCGCCCAGGTGGGTTGTGCCCACCTGGTGGGCCCCCTCTAGTATTTATTTGCTCCAGTATTCTTCAAATATTCCATAAAAAATCTCCATAAAGTTTTAGCTTGTTTGGACTTTTGTAGAATAGGTGGCCCGACGTAGCTTTTCCAGGCCCAAATTTCCAACTGTCGGAATTCTCCCTCTTTGTGTGTACCTTGCATATTATGAGAGAAAAGGCATTAGAATTACTCCAAAAAGCATTATTATGCATAAAAACATCATAACAGTAGGAAAACATGATGAAAATGGACGTATCACCATGATGGCCTTCACTCAAAAATAAACAGAAAACGGCAGTAACACGGAATACAACATCGAAGAATGCTTCCTCTAAGTAGGAACACCATCCTGATTGCAGTTGGCGTGTCCGGACCCTCCCTAAGGTTTGGTGCCACATCTTGTGTGGTTCTGGAAAAAATGGTGCCTTCAAAGGGGTTTGAGGTCAGCGAAAACGACGCCCAGGGACACCATTTTCTTTCTTAAAGGCATCTCCAAGAACCGAGTACATGTGCCATGTCATGGGAGTCTTAAACTAACTGAGAGTTTGAGATGATGCAATGATATTCACGGCTTTTTTATTCTACATGTTACAAATTTAGTTTTAATACGTTTAAGAACACGATGGTAACATCAAACACAAAAGAGAATGTTCCATAAATCGAACATCGTCGAAAAGTGCTGCCTCACTGTTTGGATTTGAGGTTGCCATGGTGATAATTAACGTGGCCGGACCCTTCTTGGAGGTTTGGTTGGGCATCCTGTGTGATATTAGGGGAAAGCTTGCGTCTTTGATGGGTTGAAGCCGGCGACGACGTTGCCACCTGCGTCATTTTCCTTCTTGTAGGCGTCTCTCTAAAGAATTTGCTAACTGCACTCTGAAGGAAATATGCCCTAGAGGCAATAATAAAGTTGTTATTTATATTTCCTTATATCATGATAAATGTTTATTATTCATGCTACAATTGTATAGACCGGAAACTTAGTACATGTGTGAATACATATACAAAACAGAGTGTCCCTAGTATGCCTCTACTTGACTAACTCGTTAATCAAAGATGGTTAAGTTTCCTAACCATAGACATGTATTGTCATTTGATGAATGGGATCACATCATTAGAGAATGATGTCATGGACAAGACCCATCCGTTAGCTTAGCATAATGATCATTTATTTTTATTGCTATTGCTTTCTTCATGACTTATACATGTTCCTTTGACTATGAGATTATACAACTCCCGAATACCGAAGGAACACCTTGTGTGCTATCAAACGTCACAACGTAACTGGGTGATTATAAAGGTGCTCTACAGGTGTCTCCGAAGGTGTTTGTTGGGTTGGCAGAGATCAAGATTAGGATTTGTCACTTCATGTATCGGGGAGGTATCTCTGGGCCCTCTCGGTAATGCACATCACTATAAGCATTGAAAGCAATGTGACTAATGAGTTAGTTGCGGGATGATGCATTACGGATCGAGTAAAGATACTTGCCGGTAACGACATTGAACTAGGTATGAGGATACCGATGATCGAATCTTGGGCAAGTAACATACCGATGACAAAGGGAATGACGTATGTTGTTATGCGGTTTGACCGATAAAGATCTTCTTAGAATATGTAGGAGCCAATATGAGCATCCAGGCTCCGCTATTGGTTATTGACCGGAGATGTGTCTCGGTCATGTATACATAGTTCTCAAACCCATAGGGTCCGCACGCTTAATGTTCGATGACGATTTGTATTATGAGTTATGTGTTTTGGTGACCGAAGTTTGTTAGGAGTCTTGGATGAGATCACGGACATGACGAGCAGTCTCGAAATGGTCTAGAGGTAAAGATTCATATATTGGAAGGTTATATACGGACACCGGAATGGTTTCAAAGAAAATCGGGGATTTTTCAGAGTACCGGGAGGTTACCGGAACCCCCGAGAAAGTTAATGGGCCTCATTGGCCATAGTGGAGAGAGAGAAGTGAAGGAAATATGCTCTAGAGGAAATAATAAAGTTATTATTTATTTCCTCATATCATGATAAATGTTTATTATTCATGCTAGAATTGTATTAATCGGAAACATAATACATGTGTGAATACATAGACAAACATAGTGTCACTAGTATGCCTCTACTTGACTAGCTCGTTGATCAAAGATGGTTGAGTTTCCTAGCCATAGACATGAGTTGTCATTTGATTAACTGTATCACATCATTAGGAGAATGATGTGATTGACTTGACCCATTCCGTTAGCTTAGCACTTGATCGTTTAGTTTACTTCTATTGCTTTCTTCATAACTTATACATGTTCCTATGACTATGAGATTATGCAACTCCTGATTACCAGAGGAACACTTTGTGTGCTACCAAACATCACAACATAACTGGGTGATTATAAAGGCGCTCTACAGGTGTCTCCAATGGTACTTGTTGAGTTGGCATAGATCGAGATTAGGATTTGTCACTCCAATTGTCGGAGACGTATCTCTGGGCCCTCTCGGTAATGCACATCACAATAAGCCTTGCAAGCAATGTGACTAATGAGTTAGTTGCGGGATGATGCATTACGGAACGAGTAAGGAGACTTGCCAGTAACGAGATTGAGCTAGGTATTGAGATACGGACGATCGAATATCGGGCAAGTAACATACTGATGACAAAGGGAACAACGTATGTTGTTATGCGGTTTGACCGATAAAGATCTTCGTAGAATATGTAGGAACCAATATGAGCATCCAGGTTCCGCTATTGGTTATTGACCGTTAACGTGTCTCGATCATGTCTACATAGTTCTCGAACCCGTAGGGTCCGCACGCTTAAAGTTTTGTGACGATCGGTATTATGAGTTTATATGTTTTGATGTACCGAAGGTAGTTCGGAGTCCCATATATAATCACGGACATGACGAGGAGTCTCGAAATGGTCGAGACATAAAGATTGATATATTGTAAGCCTACATTTGGACATTGGAAGAGTTCCGGGTGAAATTGGATTTTACCGGAGTGCCGGAGGGGTTACCAGAACCCCCCGGGGGTTAATGGGCCTTGTTGGGCCCTAGTGGAGAGAGAGAGAGGGGCCGGCCAGGGCAGGCCGCGTGCCCCTCCCCTTTCCTTCTCCTTCTCCCCCTTCCTTTGCCCCTCCTAGTAGGAGTAGGAAAGAGGGGAGTCTTACTCGTACTAGGAGGAGGACTCCTCCTCCTGGCGCGCCCTAATACGTCTCCGTCATATCTACTTTTCCAAACACTTTTGCCCTTGTTTTGGAATCTAACTTGCATTATTTGAATGGAACTAACCCGGACTGACGCTATTTTCAGCAGAATTGCCATGGTGTTATTTTTGTGCAGAAATAAAAGTTCTCAGAATGACCTGAAAATCAACAGAGAATTATTTTGGAATATATAAAAAATACTGGAAGAAGGATCCACGTCAGGAGGGCCTCCACCTGTCCACGAGGGTGGGGGCGTGCCCCCTGCCTCGTGGGCCCCCTGACGCTCCACCGACCTCAACTCCAACTCCATATATGCGTGTTCGGGGAGAAAAAAATAAGAGAGAAAGATTCATCGCGTTTTACGATACGGAGCCGCCGCCAAGCCCTAAACTCTCTTGGGAGGGCTGATCTGGAGTCCGTTCGGGGCTCCGAAGAGGGGAATCGGTCGCCATCGTGATCATCAACCATCCTCCATCACCAATTTCATGATGCTCACCGCCGTGCGTGAGTAATTACATCGTAGGCTTGCTGGACGGTGATGGATTGGATGAGATTTATCATGTAATTGAGCTAGTTTTGTTAGGGTTTGATCCCTAATATCCACTATGTTCTGAGATTGATGTTGCTATGACTTTGCTATGCTTAATGCTTGTCACTAGGGCCCGAGTGGCATGATTTCAGATATGAACCTATTATGTTTTCATCAATATATGAGAGTTCTTGATCCTATCTTGCAAGTCTATAGTCACCTATTATGTGTTATGATCCGTTAACCCCGAAGTGACAATAATCGGGACCACTACCGGTGATGATTGTAGTTTCAGGAGTTCATGTATTCACTATGTGTTAATGCTTTGGTCCGGTACTCTATTAAAAGGAGGCCTTAATATCCCTTAGTTTCCAATAGGACCCCGCTGCCACGGGAGGGTAGGACAAAAGATGTCATGCAAGTTCTTTTCCATAAGCATGTATGACTATATTCGGAATACATGCCTACATTACATTGATGAACTGGAGCTAGTTCTGTGTCACCCTAGGTTATGACTGTTACATGATCGATCGTATCCGGCATAATTCTCTATCACCGATCCATTGCCTACGAGCTTTCCATATATTGTTCCTTGCTTATTTACTTTTCCGTTGCTATTGTTACCATCACTATAAAACACCAAAAATATTACTTTTGCTATCGTTACCTTTTGCTATCGTTACCACTACTATCATATTACTTTGCTACTAAACACTTTGCTGCAGATATTAAGTTATCCAGGTGTGGTTGAATTGACAACTCAGCTGATAATACTTGAGAATATTCTTTCGCTCCCCTTGTGTCGAATCAATAAATTTGGGTTGAATACTCTACCCTCCAAAACTGTTGCGACCCCGTATACTTGTGGGTTATCAAGACTATTTTCTGGTGCTGTTGCCGGGGAGCATAGCTCTATTCTTTGAGTCACTTGGTATTTATATCTTCTTGTCATTATGAAGAACTTGAAAGATCAAAGAACCAAGATTTTTCCCTCAACTACGAGGGGAGGTAAGGAACTGCCATCTAGCTCTGCACTTGATTCACCTTCTGTTTTGAGTAAGCTTGCAACACCTAAACCTGCTTCTGCTATTAATTCTGATATGTCGCATGTTATTGATGATGCCACTTCTGCTATGCATGATACTTATGATGAAACTACTTCTATGCTTGATACTACTGTGCCACTAGGTGAATTTGTTGATGAGCAACTTGCTAGGGCTAGAGAGAATGAAATTATTGAAACTGATAATATTGATGAAAGTGATGATGAAGATTCTCCCCCTAGATATGAATTACCTGTTGTGCCTAAGGGCTATGTTATGGATGAAGAAACTGCTAGAGATTTTCTTGCTTGCAATGATAGGAGTGATCTTAACAAATTATTAGCTAAGTTGAAACAAAAAACTCTGAATGCTAGAATGAAATATGATCCTGCTTATGCTACTTCACCTATCTTTGTTACTGATAAGGATTATGAATTCTCTGTCGACCCTGATATAATTACTTTGGTTGAATCTGATCCTTTCTATGGCTATGAATCTGAAACTGTTGTGGCACATCTTACTAAATTAAATGATATAGCCACCCTGTTCACTAATGATGAGAAAACTCGCTACTATTATATCCTTAAGATATTTCCGTTCTCATTAAAGGGTGATGCTAAGATATGGTTTAATTCTCTTGATCCTAGTTGTGTGCGTAGTCCCGGGGATATGATTTATTACTTCTCTGCTAAATATTTCCCTGCTCATAAGAAACAAGCTGCTTTAAGGGAAATATATAATTTTGTGCAAATTGAAGAAGAGAGTCTCCCACAAGCTTGGGGGAGGCTTCTCCAATTACTTAATGCTTTGCCTGATCATCCTCTTAAGAAAAATGAAATACTTGATATCTTTTATAATGGACTAACCGATGCTTCCAGAGACCACCTGGATAGTTGTGCTGGTTGGGTTTTCAGGGAAAGAACACCAGATGAAGCTGAAATTTAATTAAATAATATGTTGACCAATGAAAATAATTGGACACTTCCTGAAACAACTCCTAAGCCAACTCCGAAGAAAAGGGGTGTTCTGTTTCTCATTCCTGAAGATATGCAAGAGGCAAAGAAATCTATGAAGGAAAAAGGTATAAAAGTTGAAGATGTTAAGAATTTACCTCATGTTGAAGAAATACATGGTCTTAATTTACCGCCTATTGAATAAATACATGGTGTTAATCCATCACCTATTGAAGAAATATATGGTCTTGATAACCCGACACAGGTAGTAAAGGTAAATTCTCTCTATAGATTTGATGAAGGTGATATTCCTCGTTATAAGTCTGCTAGCCAATGCTTAGATAAGTTTGATAATTTTATTGTTAAACAAGAAAACTTCAATGCTTATGTTGGTAGACAATTGAAACATAATGCTTATATGATAGAACACTTGAGTGATTATATGGCTAATGTTAAAGGTGAACTTAAACTTATTAGTAAACATGCTTTTATGGTTACCACTCAAGTAGAACAAGTACTTAAAGCTCAGAATGATTTGCTCAATGAATTGAATAATACTCCCTCCGTCTGGAAATACTTGTCATCAAAATGAATAAAAGGGGATGTATCTAGATGTATTTTAGTTCTAGATACACCCCTTTTTGTCCATTTTGATGACAAGTTTTTCCGGACGGAGGGAGTAAAAACAATGATAATGCTGTTAGAGTTGTGACTAGAGGTGGTAAAATGACTCGGGAACCTTTGTATCCTGAAGGCCATCCTAAGAGAATTGAGCAGGATTCTCAGCGAAATAATGTAGATGCACCTAGTCCTTCTAAGGAGAAGAAAAAGAAAAATGATAGGACTTTGCATGCTTCTAGTGAACCTGTTGTAGACACACCTGAGAATCCCAATGATATTTCTATTTCTGATGCTGAAACTGTTGGAAATATGCCCTAGAGGCAATAATAAAATGGTTATTATTATATTTCCTTGTTCATGTTAATTGTCTATTGTTCATGCTATAATTGTGTTATCTGGAAATCGTAATACATGTGTGAATACATAGACCACAACATGTCCCTAGTGAGCCTCTAGTTGACTAGCTCGTTGATCAACAGATAGTCATGGTTTCCTGACTATGGACATTAGATGTCATTGATAACGGAATCACATCATTAGGAGAATGATGTGATGGACTAGACCCAATCCTAAGCATAGCAAAAGATTGTGTAGTTCGTCTACTAGAGCTTTTCTAATGTCAAGTATCCTTTCCTTAGACCATGAGATTGTGCAACTCCCGGATACCGTAGGAATGCTTTGGGTGTACCAAACGTCACAACGTAACTGGGTGGCTATAAAGGTGCACTACAGGTATCTCCGAAAGTGTCTGTTGGGTTGGCATGAATTGAGACTGGGATTTGTCACTCCGTATGACGGAGAGGTATCTCTGGGCCCACTCGGTAAGACATCATCGTAATGAGCTCAATGTGACTAAGGGTTGGTCACGTGATGATGTGTTATGAAACGAGTAAAGTGACTTGCTGGTAACGAGATTGAACGGGGTATTGGGATACCGACGATCGAATCTCGGGCAAGTAACGTATCGATTGACAAAGGGAATTGAATACGGGATTGATTGAATCCTCGACATCGTGGTTCATCCGATGAGATCATCGTGGAACATGTGGGAGCCAACATGGGTATCCAGATCCCGCTGTTGGTTATTGGCTGGAGAGTTGTCTCGGTCATGTCTGCATGGTTCTCGAACCCGTAGGGTCTACACACTTAAGGTTCAGTGACGCTAGGGTTGTAGAGATATTAGTATGCGGTAACCCGAAAGTTGTTCGGAGTCCGGGATGAGATCCCAGACATCACGAGGAGTTCCGGAGGTAAAGATTTGTACATAGGAAGTCCAGTTTCGGCTACCGGGAAAGTTTCGGGGGTCACCGGTATTGTACCGGGACCACCGGAAGGGTCCCGGGGGTCCACCGGGTGGGGCCACCTATCCCGGAGGGCCCCATGGGCTGAAGTGGGAAGGGAACCAGCCCCTGGTGGGCTGGTGCGCTCCCCTTGGGCCTCCCTTGCGCCTAGGGTTGGAAACCCTAAAGGGGTGGGGGCGCCTCCACTTGGCTTGGGGGCCAAGCCACCCCCTAGGCCGCCGCCCCTCCCATTAGATGGGATCTCTAGGGGCCGGCACCCCCCTAGGCCCCCTATATATAGTGGAGGGGAGGGAGGGCAGCCGCACCCAAGTCCCTAGCACCTCCCTCCCTCCCGTGACACCTCCTCCTCCCCGCTTGCGCTTGGCGAAGCCCTGCCGGGATCCCGCTACTTCCACCACCACGCCGTCGTGCTGCTGGATCTCCATCAACCTCTCCTTACCTTGCTGGATCAAGAAGGAGGAGACGTCTCTCCCAACCGTACGTGTGTTGAACGCGGAGGTGCCGTCCATTTGGCGCTCGGTCATCGGTGATTTGGATCACGACGAGTACGACTCCATCAACCCCGTTCTCTTGAACGCTTCCGCTCGCGATCTACAAGGGTATGTAGATGCACTCCTCTCCCTCTCGTTGCTAGATGACTCCATAGATTGATCTTGGTGATGCGTAGAAAATTTTAAATTTGTGCTACGATCCCCAACAGTGGCATCATGAGCTAGGTCTATGCGTAGTTTCTATGCACAAGTAGAACACAAGTTGTTGTGGGCGTTGATTTTGCCAATTTACTTGCCGTTACTAGTCTTATCTTGATTCGGCGGCATCGTGGGATGAAGCGGCCCGGACCGACCTTACACGTACGCTTACGTGAGACTGGTTCCACCGACTGACATGCACTAGTTGCATAATGTGGCTAGCAGGTGTCTGTTTCTCCCACTTTAGTCAGATCGGATTCGATGAAAAGGGTCCTTATGAAGGGTAAATAGAAATTGGCATATCACGTTGTGGTTTTTGGCGTAGGTAAGAAACGTTCTTGCTAGAAACCTATAGCAGCCACGTAAAACTTGCAACAACAATTAGAGGGCGTCTAACTTGTTTTTGCAGCATGTGCCGTGTGATGTGATATGGCCAAAAGGATGTGATGAATGATATATGTGATGTATGAGATTGATCATGTTCTTGTAATAGGAATCACGACTTGCATGTCGATGAGTATGACAACCGGCAGGAGCCATAGGAGTTGTCTTAATTTATTTATGACCTGCGTGTCAACATAAGCGTCATGTAATTACTTTACTTTATTGCTAACCGTTAGCCATAGTAGTAGAAGTAATAGTTGGCGAGACAACTTCATGAAGACACGATGATGGAGATCATGATGATGGAGGTCATGGTGTCATGCCGGTGACGATGATGATCATGGCGCCCCGAAGATGGAGATCAAAAGGAGCAAAATGATATTGGCCATATCATGTCACTATTTGATTGCATGTGATGTTTATCATGTTTTACATCTTATTTGCTTAGAATGACGGTAGCATAAATAAGATGATCCCTCACAATAATTTCAAGAAAGTGTTCCCCCTAACTGTGCACCGTTGCTAAGGTCCATTGTTCCGAAGCACCACGTGATGATCGGGTGTGATAGGTTCTAACGTTCGCATACAATGGGTGTAAGCCAGATTTACACACGCAATACACTTAGGTTGACTTGACGAGCCTACCATGTACAGACATGGCCTCGGAACACGGAAGACCGAAAGATCGAACATGAGTCGTATAGAAGATACGATCAACATGAAAATGTTCACCGATGATGACTAGTCCGTCTCACGTGGTGATCGGACACGGCCTAGTTGAATCGGATCATGTATCACTTAGATGACTAGAGGGATGTCTATCTGAGTGGGAGTTCATTAAATAATTTGATTAGATGAACTTAATTATCATGAACATAGTCTAAAAATCTTTGCAATATGTCTTGTAGATCAAATGGCCCACGCTAATGTTGCCCTCAACTTCAACATGTTCCTAGAGAAAACCAAGCTGAAAGACGATGTCAGCAACTACACGGACTGGGTCCGTAACATGAGGATTATCCTCATAGCTGCCAGGAAAGCATATGTCCTTGATGCACCGCTAGGCGAAGCACCTGTTTTCCTAGCAGAACAAGACGTTATGAACGCTTGGCAGACGCGTAGTGATGGTTACTCCCTGGTTCAGTGCGGCATGCTTTACAGCTTAGAACCGGGGCTCCAAAAGCGTTTTGAGCAACACGGAGCATATAAGATGTTCCAAGAGCTGAAAAATGGTTTTCCAAGCTCATGCCTGGGTCGAGAGATATGAAGTCTCCGACAAGTTCTACAGTTGTAAGATGGAGGAAAATAGTTCCGTCAGCGAACACATACTCAAAATGTCCGGGTTGCACAACCGCTTGTCTCAGCTGGAAGTTAATCTCCCGGATGATGCGGTCGTTGACAGAATCCTTCAGTCACTCCCACCTAGCTACAAGAGCTTTGTGATGAACTTCAATATGCAGGGGATGGAAAAGACCATTCCTGAGGTATATTCAATGTTGAAATCAGTGGAGGTGGAAATCAAAAAGGAACATAAAGTGTTGATGGTGAATAAAACCACTAAGTTCAAGAAAGGCAAGGGTAAAAAGAACTTCAAGAAGGACGGCAAGGGAGTTGCCGCGCCCGGTAAGCAAGCTGCCGGGAAGAAGCCAAAGAATGGACCCAAGCCTGAGACTGAGTGCTTTTATTGCAAGGGAAACGGTCACTGGAAGCGGAACTGCCCCAAGTACTTAGCGGATAAGAAGGCCGGCAATACCAAAGGTATATGTGATATACATGTTATTGATGTGTACCTAACTAGCGCTCGTAGTAGCTCCTGGGTATTTGATACCGGTGCAGTTGCTCATATTTGTAACTCAAAACAGGAACTGCGGAATAAACGGAGACTGGCGAAGGACGAGGTGACGATGTGCGTCGGGAATGGTTCCAAGGTCGATGTGATCGCCGTCGGCACGCTACCTCTACATTTACCTACGGGATTAGTTTTAAAACTCAATAATTGTTATTAAGTACCAGCTTTGAGCATGAACATTGTATCTGGGTCTCATTTAATGCGAGATGGCTACTCATTTAAATCTGAGAATAATGGTTGTTCTATTTATATGAGAGACATGTTTTATGGTCATGCCCCGCTGGTCAATGGTTTATTCTTATTTAATCTCGAATGTGATGTTACACATATTCATAGTGTGAATGCCAAAAGATGTAAGGTTGATAATGATAGTCCCACATACTTGTGGCACTGTCGCCTTGGTCACGTTGGTGTCAAACGCATGAAGAAACTCCATGCAGATGGACTTTTGGAGTCTCTTGATTATGAATCATTTGACACGTGCGAACCATGCCTCATGGGAAAAATGACCAAGACTCCGTTCTCCGGAACAATGGAGTGAGCAACCAACTTATTGGAAATCATACATACTGATGTGTGCGGTCCAATGAGTGTTGAGGCTCGCGGTGGCTATCGTTATGTTCTCACCCTCACTGATGACTTGAGTAGATATGGGTATGTCTACTTAATGAAACACAAGTCTGAGACCTTTGAAAAGTTCAAGGAATTTCAGAGTGAGGTTGAGAATCAACGTGACAGGAAAATCAAGTTCTTATGATCAGATCGTGGGGGAGAATATTTGAGTCATGAATTTGGCACGCACTTAAGGAAATGTGGAATAGTTTCACAACTCACGCTGCCTGGAACACCGCAGCGTAATGGTGTGTCTGAACGTCGTAATCGCACCCTATTGGATATGGTACAATCTATGATGTCTCTTACCGATCTACCGCTATCATTTTGGGGTTATGCTATAGAGGCTGCCGCATTCACTTTAAATAGGGCTCCATCGAAATCCGTTGAGACGACACTGTATGAATTGTGGGTTGGCAAGAAACCTAAGCTGTCATTTCTGAAAGTTTGGGGATGCGATGCTTATGTCAAGAAACTTCAACCTGAAAAGCTCGAACCAAAATTGGAAAAATGCATCTTCATAGGATACCCTAAAGAAACTATTGGGTATACCTTCTACCTTAGATCTGAAGGCAAGACCTTTGTTGCCAAGAATGGATCCTTTCTAGAGAAAGAGTTTCTCTCGAAAGAAGTAAGTGGGAGGAAAGTAGAACGTGATGAAGTATTGCCTCTTAAACCGGAGAGTGGCGCAGCTCAAGAAAGTGTTCCTGAGGTGCCTGCACCGACTAGGGAGGAAGTTAATGATGATGATCATGAAACTTCAGATCAAGTTGCTACTGAACTTCGAAGGTCCACAAGGACACGTTCCGCACCAGAGTGGTACGGCAACCCTGTCCTGGAAATCATGTTGTTAGACAATGGTGAACCTTCGAACTATGAAGAAGTGATGGCGGGCCCAGATTCTGACAAATGGTTGGAAGCCATGAAATCCGAGATAGGATCCATGTATGAAAACGAAGTATGGACTTTGACTGACTTGCCCGTTGATCGGCGAGCCATAGAAAATAAATGGATCTTTAAGAAGAAGACAGACGCGGATGGTAATGTGACCATCTATGAGGCTCGGCTTGTCGCTAAGGGTTAGCGACAAGTTCAAGGGGTTGACTACGATGAGACTTTCTCACCCGTAGCGAAGCTCCGTAGGGAAGCTGAAGTCCGTCCGAATCATGTTAGCAATTGCCGCATTCTATGATTATGAGATATGGCAAATGGATGTCAAAACGGCATTCCTTAATGGTTTCCTTAAGGAAGAATTGTATATGATGCAGCCGGAAGGTTTTGTCGATCCTAAGAATGCTGACAAGGTGTGCAAGCTCCAACGCTCAATCTATGGGCTGGTGCAAGCATCTCGGCGTTGGAACATTCGATTTGATGAGACGATCAAAGCGTTTGGGTTTACACAGACTTATGGAGAAGCCTGTGTTTACAAGAAAGTGAGTGGGAGCTCTGTAGCATTTATGATATTATATGTGGATGACATACTATTGATGGGAAATGATATAGAATTCTTGGAAAGCATAAAGGCCTACTTGAACAAGTGTTTTTCAATGAAGGACCTTGGAGAAGCTGCTTATATATTAGGCATCAAGATCTATAGAGATAGATCGAGACCCCTCATTGGTCTTTCACAAAGTACGTACCTTGACAAGATATTGAAGAAGTTCAATATGGATCAGTCCAAGAAGGGGTTCTTGCATGTATTGCAAGGTATGAGATTGAGCACGGCTCAATGCCCGACCACGGCAGAAGATAGAGAAAAGATGAGTGTCGTCCCCTATGCCTCGGCCATAGGGTCTATCATGTATGCCATGCTCTGTGCCAGACCTGATGTAAACCTTGCCATAAGTGTGGTAGGAAGGTACCAAAGTAATCCCGGCATGGAACACTGGACAGAGGTCAAGAATATCCTGACATACCTGAAAAGGACTAAGGATATGTTTCTCGTCTATGGAGGTGACGAAGAGCTCGTCGTAAAGGGTTACGTCGATGCTAGCTTCGACACGGATCTGGATGACTCTAAGTCACAAACCGGATACGTGTATATTTTGAATGGTGGGGTATTCAGCTGGTGCATTTGCAAGCAAAGCGTCGTGGTGGGATCTACATGTGAAGCGGAGTACATGGCAGCCTCAGAGGCAGCACAAGAAGCAATCTGGGTGAAGGAGTTCATTACCGACCTAGGAGTTATTCCCAATGCGTCGGGCCCGATGACTCTCTTCTGTGACAACACTGGAGCTATTGCCCTTGCCAAGGAGCCCAGGTTTCACAGGAAGACCAGGCATATCAAGCGTCACTTCAACTCCATTCATGAAAATGTTCAAAATGGAGACATAGATATTTGTAAAGTGCATACGGACCTGAATGTCGCAGATCCGTTGACTAAACCTCTTCCTCGAGCAAAAGATGATCAACACCAGAACTCTATGGGTGTTCGATTCATCACAATGTAACTAGATTATTGACTCTAGTGCAAGTGGGAGACTATTGGAAATATGCCCTAGAGGCAATAATAAAATGGTTATTATTATATTTCCTTGTTCATGTTAATTGTCTATTGTTCATGCTATAATTGTGTTATCCAGAAATCGTAATACATGTGTGAATACATAGACCACAACATGTCCCTAGTGAGCCTCTAGTTGACTAGCTCGTTGATCAACAGTTAGTCATGGTTTCCTGAGTATGGACATTAGATGTCATTGATAACGGGATCACATCATTAGGAGAATGATGTGATGGACAAGACCCAATCCTAAGCATAGCACAAGATCGCGTAGTTCGTCTGCTAGAGCTTTTCTAATGTCAAGTATCCTTTCCTTAGAACATGAGATTGTGCAACTCCCGGATACCGTAGGAATGCTTTGGGTGTACCAAACGTCACAATGTAACTGGGTGGCTATAAAGGTGCACTACAGGTATCTCCGAAAGTGTCTGTTGGGTTGGCATGAATCGAGACTGGGATTTGTCACTCCGTCATACGGAGAAGTATCTCTGGGCCCACTCGGTAGGACATCATCGTAATGAGCTCAATGTGACTAAGGGTTGGTCACGGGATGATGTGTTACGAAATGAGTAAAGTGATTTGCCGGTAACGAGATTGAACGAGGTATTGGGATACCGACGATCGAATCTCGGGCAAGTAACGTACCGATTGACAAAGGGAATTGAATACGGGATTGATTGAATCCTCGACATCGTGGTTCATCCGATGAGATCATCGTGGAACATGTGGGAGACAACATGGGTATCCAGATCCCGCTGTTGGTTATTGGCCGGAGAGTTGTCTCGGTCATGTCTGCATGGTTCCTGAACCCGTAGGGTCTACACACTTAAGGTTCAGTGACGCTAGGGTTGTAGAGATATTAGTATGCGGTAACCCGAAAGTTGTTCGGAGTCCCGGATGAGATCCCGGACGTCACGAGGAGTTCCGAAATGGTCCGGAGGTAAATATTTGTATATAGGAAGTCCAGTTTCGGCTACCGGGAAAGTTTCGGGGGTCACCGGTATTGTACCGGGACCACCGGAAGGGTCCCGGGGGTCCACCGGGTGGGGCCACCTATCCCGGAGGGCCCCATGGGCTGAAGTGGGAAGGGAACCAGCCCCTGGTGGGCTGGTGCGCCCCCCTTGGGCCTCCCTTGCGCCTAGGGTTGGAAACCCTAAAGGGGTGGGGGCGCCTCCACTTGGCTTGGGGGCCAAGCCACCCCCTAGGCCGCCGCCCCTCCCATTAGATGGGATCTCTAGGGGCCGCCCCCCTAGGCCCCCTATATATAGTGGAGGGGAGGGAGGGCAGACACACCCAAGACCCTGGTGCCTCCCTCCCTCCCGTGACACCTCCTCCTCCCCGCTTGCGCTTGGCGAAGCCCTGCCGGGATCCCGCTACTTCCACCACCACGCCGTCGTGCTGCTGGATCTCCATCAACCTCTCCTTCCCTTGCTGGATCAAGAAGGAGGAGACGTCTCTCCCAACCGTACATGTGTTTAATGCGGAGGTGCCGTCCGTTCGACGCTCGGTCATCGGTGATATGGATCACGACGAGTACGACTCCATCAACCCCATTCTCTTGAACGCTTCCGCTCGCGATCTACAAAGGTATGTAGATGCACTCCTCTCCCTCTCGTTGCTAGATGATTCCATAGATTGATCTTGGTGATGCATAGAAAATTTTAAATTTGTGCTACGATCCCCAACAGAAACCCAACCTGGTAATGAACATGAACCTAGTGATAATGTTAATGATGATGTTCAAGTTGATGCTAAACCTAGCAATGATAATAATGTAGAAAATGAACCTGTTGTTGATCTTGATAACCCACAATCAAAGAATCAACGATGATAGAGAGACTTTGTTGCTAGGAAGCATGGTAAGGAAAGAGAATCATGGGTTCAGAAACCCATGCCTTTTCCTCCCAAACCATCCAAGAAAAAGGATGATGAGGATTTTGAGCGCTTTGCTGAAATGATTAGACCTATCTTTTTGCGTATGCTATTAACTGATATGCTCAAAATGAATCCTTATGCTAAGTATATGAAAGAAATTGTTACAAATAAAAGAAAGATACCAAAAGCTGAAATTTCCGCCATGCTTGCTAATTACACTTTTAAGGGTGGAATACCAAAGAAACTTGGAGATCCAGGAGTACCAACTATACCATGCTCCATTAAAAGAAGCTATGTCAAAACTACTTTATGTGATCTTGGAGCCGGTGTTAGTGATATGCCTCTCTCTTTATATCGTAGACTTGATTTGAATAAGCTGACACCTACTAAAATATCTTTGCAAATGGCTGACAAATCAACTACTATACCTGTCGGTATTTGTGAGGATGTGCCTGTTGTGGTTGCAAATGTTACAATTTTAACAGACTTTGTTATTCTTGATATTCCCGAGGACGATAGTATGTCTATTATTCTTGGAAGACCTTTTTTGAATACTTCAGGGGCTGTTATTGATTGCAACAAAGGCAATGTCACTTTTCATGTTAATGGTAATGAGCATACGGTACGCTTTCCGAGGAAACAACCTCAAGTTCATAGTATAAACTCTATTGGAAAAATTCCATCGATTATTTTTGGAGGTTTTGAATTTCCTCTTCCTACTGTCAAGAAGAAATATGATATTCTTATTATTGGGGACGTGCATATCCCCGTTGAGGTAACCTAGTGTTATTCGAAAATTCTCCGGTTCCATATTATTCGGAATGAGTTTGTTAACAAGACTTGATCAACCTTGTTAGTGGATTCCTTTTGATGAGCATGAGATGGATGAATTTAGAAAACACAACTCTCTGTACCCTCTTTTTACTTTACGTTATTCATATTAAATAAAGAAAAAATAGTATATTCTGTCTGTTTTCTGAATTATCCATGCATTAAAAAATACCCCGAAAATAAAAGTTCTCCAAATGCCCTGAAATTTAAATATGATTTTTTCTAGAATATTTGAGAATATCTGGCACTGAGAACACAGCAGGGGGAGCAAGCACCTGGCCACGAGGGTCCAGGGCGCGCCCACCCCCTGGGCGTGCCCCCTACCTCGTGGGCCCATGGTGGCTCCCCTCCACTTATTCCAGCTACCACACACTCCTTCTTCCTCCCCAAAAAATCACTAGCCAGCTCAAACCTGAGTCCAAGCTCATCTTGCTGCCATTTTCGATCTCCTTGCTCAAAGCACCTCTCAGAAAACTGCTTTGGGGGATTGTTCCTTGGTATGTGACTCCTCCAATGGTCCAATTAGTTTTTGTTCTAGTGCTTTATTCATTGCAAATTTTTGCTGCCTAGGTGACCATGTTATTGAGCTTGCATGTCAAATTTATATGGTCAAAAGTAGTTTTAATGCATGATATATTCTCTAGGCACTTGTGGGAGTAGTTGCTATCAATTTTGTTGAGTTTGGTTCACTTTTATTTTGAAGTTACTAAAAATTTCAGAAATTTTTCAGAGGAATAAATATGTTTAGGAAAATGTACCAAGGTGGTCCTTCAAGGAGGCAAGGACCCAGGCTCGCAATACGCGATGCCGATGATGAACCACCGAGAGAAGCTCATGTGTGGGCTTGTGAATGGCCGTCAGAGGACTTTATGGATCGAGCAGGAATCAAGGAAGAATTTAACGCGTATGTGCGTAATGCCGATCTTGAGAGCTTCGAGACAGATAAGTGCCGCCAGTACCACTATCTCATTGATTCCTTTATGAGAAGGTTTGAATTTTCATCATCACACAATTATCAAACTGTCCTGTTTGATCTTTATGAAAATCCTTATACTATGGACTTAGAGGATTTTAATACTGCTTGCAAACTTCCATAATGGGGTAACACTAGTGAGCCTCGCAAATCTGAGTTTAGAGATTTTCTTGCTAGTATAACTGTGGGGGAGTCTAGAGATATAACACAAGCCACCATAGGGAGCATTCGTTTTCCTGCTATACATTATTTTGCTCTGTTCATAGGTAGGTGCATAAATGGTAAGGATGAAGCATGTCACTTATGTGTCCCTGACCTCAGTGTTCTCAGGAGTGCGGTATTAGGAGATAAACATTATAATTTGGGAGCCATTGTTGCACGTAGGTTGCGTAATAATAGATTTAATGGAGATTTCTTTGGTGGAATTTATGCAACCCGTCTAGCCAATTTTCTTGATATTCCCATATGTGGGTATGATATTGAGTTGCCTCCTGTTTATTTGGATTATGAGGCTATGGTTCGTCATCATTTTGTTGAGAGGAACGATCAGTCCCTCTAGTACCGACTAATCTTTGACAGATGACGCACCTATCATGTTGCTCTCCCTGCTCCTGCTTTCTTTGACTCTCAGGCAAAAGGGAGAAATGTTATAACTAGGGAGGAGGTGGACGAGTATAAGAGGAGGACGGAGACGGCCCATCTCCAAGCGGAAGCCCATGAGGCAATAGCTGCTGCATCTCAGTATGACCCCAACTACAACTTTGGATATCCGCCAGGCCAGTTGTGGCCATAGACCAACTTAGGCCAAAAGCCTAAGCTTGGGGGAGTACGTATTTCTCACTGACATTACATTTATCTTCACACACTCATTGCTAGTTGTCGGTGCTCATACTTTTTCATTGTATTATCCATGCTAGTTTATTTCCCTCTTTATGCTTTCTTCTTGTGTGTTTGATAAACCTTAAGAAAACCAAAAAAATTAGTTGTAGCGTTTAGCTAATTTACTTTCCATGCTTGTAGTAGTAATTAAAAAGAAAACCCAAAAATATTTCCTGTTCTTCTTTTGCTTGTTGGGAGCTTTCCCGTGTAAATAGTTTTATTTCTTTTCTTTTCTTTGGGGGTCGATAGGAGAAGACCATAATTAAATTGTTGGAAGTGGCTCTTATATGCATTATTGTTGATCTGACAAAAGAGCCCATATTGCCTTGTCTTCTCCTGTTTATTGAATGCTTGCAGATTCCAGCTTGGTCTAATGCACGTGCAGTATTATTATTATCCACATCGTTCGGTCGTGCAAGTGAAAGGCAATTATGACGATATATGATGGACTAAATGAGATGAGAAAAGCTGGTATGAACTCGACCTCTCTTGTTTTTGTAAATATGATTAGTTCATCGTTCCTGATTCAGCCTATTATGAATAAACATGTTTGCAATAACAATTAGAGATTATAGTTGCTTATGCCATGCTTAATTATCTAGGAGCTTATAATGGTTTACCTTGCGTGCCAACATGCTATTAAAATGGTTGTGATGTGGTATGATAGGGTGGTATCCTCCTTTGAATGATTTAAGTGACTTGACTTGGCACATGTTCACGCATGCAGTTGAAACAAAATCAACATAGCCTTCATGATATTTATGTTCATGGTGGATTATATCCTACTCATGCTTGCACTCAATGTTCATTAATTTTAATGCATGTTCATGACTGTTGTCGCTCTCTAGTTGGTCATTTCCCAGTCTTTTGCTAGCCATCACTTGTACTAAGCGGGAATACTGCTTGTGCATCCAATCCCTTAAACTCCAAAAGTTATTCCATATGAGTCCACTATACCTTCCTATATGCGGTATCTACCTGCCGTTCCAAGTAAATTTGTATGTGCCAAACTCTAAACCTTCAAATAAACATTCTATTTTGTATGCTCGAATAACTCATGTATCAACTAGGGATGTCCGTATCTTCCATGTTAGGCGGGTTATTCTCAAGAGGAGTTGACTCCGCTCCTCACTCATGAGAAAATGGCTGGTCCCTGGGATGCCCTGTCCCATGCTTTATGCAAACCAAATCAAAATAATTGCAAACAAAACTCCCCCGGGACTATTGTTAGTTGGAGGCACTCGTTGTTTCGAGCAAGCCATGGATTGATGCTTGTTGGTGGAGGGGGAGTATAAACTTTACCATTCTGTTTGGGAACCGCCTATAAAGTATGTAGCATGGAAGATATCGCCATCTCTTGGTTGTTATGTTGACAATAAAAGTATACCGCTCAAAATATTATTCATATCTATGTCAAAACCGAGCTCTGGCACCTCTACAAATCCCTGCTTCCCTCTGCGAAGGGCTTATCTATTTCCTCTTATGTTGAGTCATCATCCTCTTATTGAAGAGCACCAGCTGGAGAGCACCTCTGTCATTTGCATTCACTACTGATTAGTTTACATTGAGTATGACTTGACTGGATCTCTTTTACCATGAATTACAATGTCTAGTCAGTCCTTGATCCTTAAAGGTGCTCTGCATTTATGTTTTGCAGTCGCAGAAAGGGCTATCGAGATACCATCTTGTTATATCATATCATGATTGTTTTGAGAAAGTGTTGTCAGCCAAGATTTATTATTATTGCTCGCTAGTTGATTATGCCATTGATATAAGTAAACATGAGACCTAAATGTTATTGTGAATATGGTTAGTTCATAATCTTTTCTGAAAACTTGAATGCTGGCTTTACATATTTACAACAACAAGAGCAAACTGAGTTTGTAAAAGTTTTTCTTTATCACCTTCAGTTTATCAACTGAATTGCTTGAGGACAAGCAAAGGTTTAAGCTTGGGGGAGTTGATACGTCTCCGTCGTATCTACTTTTCCAAACATTTTTCCCCTTGTTTTGGACTCTAACTTGCATGATTTGAATGGAACTAACCCGGACTGACGCTGTTTCCAGCAGAATTGCCATGGTGTTATTTTTGTGCAGAAATAAAATTTCTAGGAATGACCTGAAAATCAACGGAGAATTATTTTGGAATATATAAAAAATATTGGAAGAAGAATCCATGTCAGGAGGGCCTCCACATGTCCACGAGGGTGGGGGGCGCGCCTGCCCCCCTGGGCGCGCCCCCTGCCTCGTGGGCCCCCTGACGCTCCACCGACCTCAACTCCAACTCCATATATTCGTGTTCGGGGAGAAAAAAAATAAGAGATAAGGATCCATCGCGTTTTACGATACGGAGCCGCTGCCAAGCCCTAAACTCTCTCGGGAGGGCTGATCTGGAGTTTGTTCGGGGCTTCGGAGAGGGGAATCTGTCGCCATCGTCATCATCAACCATCCTCCATCACCAATTTCATGA
This sequence comes from Triticum urartu, assembly GCF_003073215.2. Taxonomy (NCBI): domain Eukaryota; kingdom Viridiplantae; phylum Streptophyta; class Magnoliopsida; order Poales; family Poaceae; genus Triticum; species Triticum urartu. The sequence continues at coordinate 651,011,615 of NC_053024.1, read as the reverse complement.
TGCTCACCGCCGTGCGTGAGTAATTCCATTGTAGGCTTGCTGGACGGTGATGGGTTGGATGAGATTTATCATGTAATCGAGCTAGTTTTGTTAGGGTTTGATCCCTAGTATCCACTATGTTCTGAGATTGATGTTGCTATGACTTTGCTATGCTTAATGCTTGTTACTAGGGCCCGAGTGCCATGATTTCAGATATGAACCTATTATGTTTTCATCAATATATGAGAGTTCTTGATCCTATCTTGCAAGTCTATAGCCACCTATTATGTGTTATGATCCGTTAACCCCGAAGTGACAGTAATCGGGACCACTACCGGTGATGATCGTGGTTTGAGGAGTTCATGTATTCACTATGTGTTAATGCTTTGGTCCGGTACTCTATTAAAAGGAGGCCTTAATATCCCTTAGTTTCCAATATGACCCCGCTGTCACAGGAGGGTAGAACAAAAGATGTCATGCAAGTTCTTTCCCATAAGCACGTATGACTATATTCGGAATACATGCCTATATTACATTGATGAACTGGAGCTAGTTCTGTGTCACCCTAGGTTATGACTGTTACATGATCGATCGTATCCGACATAATTCTCTATCACCGATCCATTGCCTACGAGCTTTCCATATATTGTCCTTTGCTTATTTACTTTTCCGTTACTATTGTTACCTTCACTATAAAACACAAAAAATATTAGTTTTGCTATAGTTAACTTTTGCTATTGTTACCAGTACTATCATATTACTTTGCTACTAAACACTTTGTTGCAGATATTAAGTTATCCAGGTGTGGTTGAGTTCACAACTCAGCTGCTAATACTTGAGAATATTCTTTGGCTCCCCTTGTGTTGAATCAATAAATTTGGGTTGAATACTCTACCCTCGAAATCTGTTGTGATCCCCTATACTTGTGGGTTATCACGCCCTACAGGGCCGGTCGGCCTCCCCCCTTGCTCCTTTATATACAGGGGCAGGGGGCACCTAGAACACACAAGTTGATCATTGATCTCTCCTAGCTATGTGCGGTGCCCCCCTCCACCATAATCCACCTCGGTCATATCGTAGCTGTGCTTAGGTGAAGCCCTGCGACGGTAGCTTCATCAACATCGTCACCACACCGTCGTGCTGATGAAACTCTGCCTCGAGCTCTACTGGATCGTGAGTTCGCGGGACGTCACCGAGCTAAACGTGTGCTGAACGCGGAGGTGCTGTACGTTCGGTACCAAGGATGGGGTCGATCGTGAAGACATACGACTACATGAACCGCGTTGTCATAATGCTTCCGCTTAACGGTCTATGAGGGTACGTGGACGACACTCTCCCCTCTCGTTGCTATGCATCACCATGATCTTGCGTGCGCGTAGTATTTTTTTGAAATTACTACGTTCCCCAACAGTGGTATCAGAGCCAGGTTATTGGGTAGATGTTATATGGACAAGTAGAACACAAGTGAGTTGTGGGTGATACAAGTCATACTGCTTACCAGCATGTCACACTTTGGTTTGACAGTATTGTTGGATGAAGCGGCCCGGACCAACATTACGCGTACGCTTACGCGAGACTGGTTGTATCGACGTGCTTTGCACACAGGTGGCTGGCGGGTGTCAGTTTCTCCAACTTTAGTTGAACCGAGTGTGACTACGCCCGGTCCTTGAGAAGGTTAAAACAACACTAACTTGATGAATTATCGTGGTGGTTTTGATGCGTAGGTAAGAACGGTTCTTGCTCAGCCCGTAGCAGCCACGTAAAACTTGCAACAACAAAGTAGAGGACGTCTAACTTGTTTTTTCAGGGCATGTTGTGATATGATATGGTCAAGACATGATGCTATATTTTATTGTATGAGATGATCATGTTTTGTAATGGAGTTATCGGCAACTGGCAGGAGCCATATGGTTGTCGCTTTATTGTATGCAATGCAATCGCCCTGTAATTGCTTTACTTTATCACTAAGCTGTAGCGATAGACATATAAGCAATAGTTGGCGAGACGAGAATGATGCTACGATGGAGATCAAGGTGTCGCGTCGGTGACGATGGTGATCATGTCGGTGCTTTGGAGATGGAGATCAAAGGCACAATATGATGATGGCCATATCATATCACTTATATTGATTGCATGTGATGTTTATCCTTTATGCATCTTATTCTGCTTTGTTTGACGGTAGCATTATAATATGATCTCTCACTAGATTTCAAGGTAAAAGTGTTCTCCCTGAGTATGCACCGTTGCCAAAGTTCGTCGTGCCGAGACACCACGTGATGATCGGGTGTGATAAGCTCAACGTTCATCTACATCGGGTATAAGACAGTTTTGCACACGCAGAATACTCGGGTTAAACTTGACGAGCCTAGTATATGCAGATATGGCCTCGGAACACTAAGACCAAAAGGTCGAGCGTGAATCATATATATAGTAGATGTGATCAACATAGTGATGTTCACCATTGAAAACTACTCCATTGCACGTGATGATCGGTTATGGTTTAGTTGATATGGATCACGTAATCACTTGGATGATTAGAGGGATGTCTATCTAAGTGGGAGTTCTTAATTAATATGATTAATTGAACTTAAATTTATCATGAACTTAGTACCTGATAGTATTTTGCTTGTCTATGTTGTTGTAGATAGATGGCTCGTGCTGTTGTTCCATTGAATTTTAATGTGTTCCTTGAGAAAGCAAAGTTGAAAGATGATGGTAGCAATTACACGGACTAGGTCCGTAACTTGAGGATTATCCTCATTGCTGCACAGAAGAGTTACGTCCTAGAAGCACCGTTGGGTGCCAGGCCTGCTGCAGATGCAACTAACGACATTAAGAACGTCTGGCAGAGCAAAGCTGATGACTACTCGATAGTTCAGTGTGCCACGCTTTACGGCTTAGAACCGGGACTTCAACGACGTTTTGAACGTCATGGAGCATATGAGATGTTCCAGGAGTTGAAGTTAATATTTCAAGCAAATGCCCGGATTGAGAGATATGAAGTCCCCAATAAGTTCTACAACTACAAGATGGAGGAGAATAGTTCTGTCAGTGAACATATACTCAAAATTTCTGGGTATAACAATCACTTGATTCAACTGGGAGTTATTCTTCCGGATGATAGTGTCATTGACAAAATTCTTCAATCACTGCCACCAAGCTACAAGAGCTTCGTGATGAACTATAGTATGCAAGGGATGGATAAAACAATTCCCGAGCTCTTCGCAATGCTAAAGGCCGCAGAGGTAGAGATCAAGAAGGAGCATCAAGTGTTGATGGTCAACAAGACCACCAGTTTCAAGAAAAAGGGTAAAGGGAAGAAGAAGGGGAACTTCAAGAAGAACAACAAGTGAGTTGCTGCTCAAGAGAAGAAACCCAAGTCTGGACCTAAGCCTGAGACTGAGTGCTTCTACTACAAACAGACTGGTCACTGGAAGCGGAACTGCCCCAAGTATTTGGCGGATAAGAAGGATGGCAAGGTGAACAAAGGTATATGTGATATACATGTTATTGGTGTGTACCTTACCAGAGCTCGCAGTAGCGCCTGGGTATTTGATACTGGTTCTGTTGCTAATATTTGCAACTCGAAACAGGGACTACGTATTAAGCGAAGACTGACTAAGGACGAGGTGACGATGCGCGTGGGAAATGGTTCCAAAGTCGATGTGATCGCCGTCGGCACACTACCTCTACATCTACCTTCAGGATTAGTTTTAGACATAAATAATTGTTATTTGGTGCCAGCGTTAAGCATGAACATTATATCTAGATCTTGTTTGATGCGAGATGGTTATTCATTTAAATATGAGAATAGTGGTTGTTCTATTTATATGAGTAATATCTTTTATGGTCATGCACCCTTAAAGAGTGGTCTATTTGTGTTGAATCTCGATAGTAGTGATACACATATTCATAATGTTGAACCCAAAAGATGCATAGTTGATAATGATAGTGCAACTTATCTATGGCACTGCCGTTTCGGTCATATTGGTGTAAAGCGCATGAAGAAACTCCATACTGATGGACTTCTAGAATCACTTGATTATGAATCACTTGCTACTTGCGAATCATGCCTCAAGGGCAAGATGACTAAAACGCTGTTCTCCAGAACAATGGAGCGAGCAACAGATTTATTGGAAATCATACATATTGATGTATGTGGTCCAATGAATATTGAGGCTCGCGGTAGGTATCGTTATTTTCTCACCTTCACATATGATTTGAGCAGATATGGGTATATCTACTTAATGAAACATAAGTCTGAAACATTTGAAAAGTTCAAAGAATTTCAGAGTGAACTGGAAAATCATCGTAACAAGAAAATAAAGTTTCTACAATCTCATCGTCGAGGACAATATTTGAGTTACGAGTTTGGTCTACATTTGAAACAATGCGGAATAGTTTCGCAACTCACGCCACCCGGAACACCACAGCGTAATGGTGTGTCCGAACATCGTAATCGTACTTTACTAGATATGGTGCGATCTATGATGTCTCTTACTGATTTATGCTATCATTTTGGGGTTATGCTTTAGAGACGGCTGCATTCACGTTAAATAGATCACAATCGAAATCCATTGAGACGACGCCTTATGAACTGTGGTTTGGCAAGAAACCAAAGTTGTCATTTCTTAAAGTTTGGGGCTGCGATGCTTATGTGAAAAAGCTTCAACCTGATAAGCTTGAATCCAAATCAGAGAAATGTGTCTTCATAGGATACCCAAAGGAAACTGTTGGGTACACCTTCTATCACAGATCCGAAGGCACGACATTCATTGCTAAGAATGGATCCTTCCTAGAGAAGGAGTTTCTCTCGAAAGAAGTGAGTGGGAGGAAAGTAGAACTTGATGAGGTAACTGATACGTCTCCAACGTATCTATAATTTTTTATTGCTCCATGCTATATTATCTACTGTTTTGGACATTATTGGGCTTTATTATCCACTCTTATATTATTTTTGGGACTAACCTATTAACTGGAGGCCCAGCCCAGAATTGCTGTTTTTTGCCTGTTTTAGGGTTTTGAAGAAAAGGAATATCAAATGGAGTCCAAATGGAATGAAACCTTCGGGAATGTGATTTTCTCAACGAACAAGGCCCAGGAGACTTGGACCCTACGTCAAGACACAAAAGAGGAGGCCACGAGGTAGGGGGCGCACCTACTGTAGCGACCAGACCTCAAACGGTCCAATCTCTGTGCTCAGGTGTCATCCCTGGATCAGTAATGCTGACACCACACAGTACTTGAATGATTTATAACAGAATAGCAATCACACACTTATTACATCGAGTGTCTCAAAAGAGAACTTATTACAATACATATGGCTTAAGGCCATCTAATAATGATAATAGCGGAAGGCTTGGAAGATAAGTGAGTCCATCAACTCCAACGACATCACAGAGTATAGAACCACGACCTAAAAGCACGTTAATCGTCGTCTGAAAAGTCTGCAACATTAACATTGCAGCCCAAAATGGGTCAGCACATGGAATATGCTAGCAATGTAACACATAGAGAGTAATGGAATGAAATAGGCTATTCTATATGCATATTTGGCTGGTGGAAAGCTCTATGGTTACAGTTTTGCGTAAAGCCAATTTTTCCCTACTGCAAAGGAATAGATTTTATTTAACTATCATGGTAGTTGTTAAACATTGAGAATGGTTGACAGCATTCTCAATCCCAATTAAGCATCATCATTAAACCAAACCCAACAAAATTAATTTTTAGAGTAACATGTTGAGATTCACATGATAATCCAGGTACTAGATACTCAAGATGTCCATAATTGGGGACACGGCTAACCATGATTAGTTTATACACTCTGTAGAGGTTTGCGCACTTTTCCCCACAAGACTCGATCGCCTCCGTTTGGTTTCTCGCACTACATGGTGCTTGAGAAACGGATGACCGAGACATAGTCTTTCAGAAGCGCTAGCACCTTACGATCGGGTAAACCGTTACACCTACTTTCCCCTACATCTGCTAGTCTACCACTTTAAGAGTTCGCATGACTTAATCAACTATGCTAGAGCCCATAGTAGCTTGTGGCTGCACACGGAAGTTTCTAGCATGAATAATCTCATGATCCCTTTGGGCCTGGGTGGCGGTCCAAAAGAAAAAAGGCAATCGCTGGAATACCCAGGTGCCTCAATCCACCCAGATGTGTGTTTAGGTTGCCACCTTAAATAAACCATTAATTAACAATCTCACATCTGTCATGGATACACTCACCCAATCCACGTCTACTAGCATAGCATGGCATAATAAGCAAACGTAGAAGTAACTCCCAAAGGTTTGATAATAAACAGGTAATGGGTACTACCTCAACTACTTCCCAAACCCACAATTTAATTAGATCCTAAACAATGCAATGTGCGAGGATTGATCTAATGCAATAAAACTGGGTAGTAGGAGATATGATCAAAGTGTTACTTGCCTTGTTGATGATCCGCAAAACCTAGCGATTCGAAGTAGCAAGCGGCGCACTCCGGGTACTCTATCGCAAACAAACAAGCATACAATAAGTACTCAACTAATGCACAGGTAAAACTCAAATAAGAGATCTAACCAGAAAGTTCAACTTAAGAACTCTGGTTGGCAAAAGAAATCAAATCGAACGAAACAACGAAAGACAAACGGCAAAAGAAACAGGCTTCGATTACTATTCTGGATCTAGGGCAATTTTACAGTGGCAAAAACTTGTTTGAGTTGGTAAAACGGAAATAGGGTCTCGAGACGAAACTCCAGGCGCTTGAATCGCCTAATTCCGATAAACGAGCGAAAAGTTAGACTAAAACGAAAATCGGATCAGGAATCGCGATCAGAAAAATCGCGGATTTAATCCGAGAAAAAGAAAAACGACGAACGTTCGTTGAAATGAACGAACGGGCGAACGCTCGCTAATTAAATAAACCGCAAAAACCGATCTATTTAAACAAACCGAAACTAAAACAAAACCGACGGAAAAACCGAACGATTTCTAAAAAAACGGCGGCGAGATCTACCTCCGCGGCGGCGGATCCGGTGGCGAGGCGAGGCAGCGGCGGCGGGCGGCGGCGCGGGCGGCGGCGGCGGTGCGGGCTAGGGGCGGCGGCGGCTAGGGTTTCGGTGGGGGGGTGGCGGCTGGGCCTCCTGGCTATATAAAGCCGGCCGGGCCGGGAGTCCAGGTCGGACACGGCCCGGTAAGGCGGTTCGGACTTTTTTTAAAATAATTACGCTCAGAGAAAAAAACAAAAGGAAAACTAAACGGACTCCAAAAATCCTGAAATAAATTTTCCCCAGCTTCTAAAATCAAGCTGCACAGGATGAACATTTATTTGGGGCCTAAATGCAATTTTGAAAAATGCGCATTTTTCCATAATACAAATAAAATAGCAAATAAAACCAAAATAAAATCTTATTTAATTTTTTATTAAATCCTCAATATTTCTTTATTTTGGGAAATTCATTTTATTCCCTCTCTCATATTTTTGTAATAGAAATAATTGAAGATAAAATAAATAAAATCAAATGATCCTATTTTCAAAATTTGAGAAAACTCAAATATGAAAATAATGAAATCCCCAACTCTCTCCAAGGGTCCTTGAGTTGCGTAGAATTTCTAGGATCAACCAAAATGCAATAAAATATGATATGCAATGATGATCTAGTGTATAACATTCCACATTGAAAATTTGGGATGTTACACCTACCCACCCCAGGCGCGCCATCCACCCTCGTGGGCTCCATGTTCCTCCACCGACGTACTCCTTCCTCCTATGTATACCTACGTACCCCCAAACGATCAGATATGGAGCCAAAACCCTAATTCCACCGCCGCAACTTTCTGTATCCACGAGATCCCATCTTGGGGCCTGTTCCGGAGCTCCGCCGGAGGGGGCATCGATCACGGAGGGCTTCTAAATCAACACCATAGCCCCTCCAATGAAGTGTGAGTAGTTTACCTCAGACCTACGGGTCCATAGTTAGTAGCTAGATGGCTTCTTCTCTCTTTTTGGATCTCAATACAATGTTCTCCCCCTCTCTTGTGGAGATCTATTCAATGTAATCTTCTTTTTGCGGTGTGTTTTTTGAGACCGATGAATTGTGGGTTTATGATCAAGTCTATCTATGAACAATATTTGAATCTTCTCTGAATTCTTTTATGTATGATTGGTTATCTTTGCAAGTCTCTTCGAATTATCAGTTTGGTTGGCCTACTAGATAGATCTTTCTTGCAATGGGAGAAGTGCTTAGCTTTGGGTTCAATCTTGCGGTGTCCTTTCCCAGTGACAGTAGGGGCAGCAAGGCACGTATTGTATTGTTGCCATCGAGTAATTTGTTCACCCACCATAGAATACTTATGCTCTCGAGAGAAGCCACTAGTGAAACCTATGGCCCCCGGGTCTATCTTCATCATATTAATCTACCAATACTTAGTTATTTCCTTTTGCTTTTACTTTGCTTTTATTTTACCTTGCATCTTTATCATAAAAATACCAAAAATATTATCTTATCATATCTATCAAATCTCACTCTTGTAAGTGGCCGTGTAGGGATTGACAACCCCTTAACGCGTTGGTTGCGAGGATTTATTTGTTTTGTGCAGGTACGAGGGACTCGCGCGTAGCCTCCTACTGGATTGATACCTTGGTTCTCAAAAACTGAGGGAAATACTTACGCTACTTTGCAGCATCATCCCTTCCTCTTCGGGGAAAACCAACGCAGTGCTCAAGAGGTAGCAAGAAGGATTTCTGGCGCCGCTGTCGGGGAGGTCTACGCAAAAGTCAACATACCAAGTACCCATCACATACCCTTATCTCCCGCATTACATTATTTGCCATTTGCCTCTCGTTTTCCTCTCCCCCACTTCGCCCTTGCCATTTTATTCGCCCTCTCTCTCTATCCTCCTTCTCTTTCCCGTTTGCCTCTTTTTGCCCGCTTGCTTTTTGTTTGCTTGTGTGTTAGTTCGTTTGCTTGTCACGATGGCTCAAGATAACACTAAATTGTGTGAATTCACCAATACCAACAACAATGATTTTATTAGCACTCTGATTGCTCCTCTTACCGATGCTAAATCTTGTGAAATTAATACTGCTTTGCTGAATCTTGTCATGAAAGATCTGTTTTCCGGCCTTCCTAGTGAAGATGCCGCCACCCATCTAAATAGCTTCGTTGATTTGTGTGATATGCAAAAGAAGAAAGATGTGGATAACGATATTGTTAAATTGAAGCTATTTCATTTTTCGCTTAGAGATCGTGCGAAAGCTTGGTTTTCGTCTTTGCCTAAAAATAGTATTGATTCATGGAATAAGTGCAAAGATGCTTTTATCTCTAAGTATTTTCCTCCCGCTAAGATCATCTCTCTTAGAAACGATATTATGAATTTTAAGCAACTTGATCATGAACATGTTGCACAAGCTTGGGAGAGGATGAAATTAATGATACGTAATTGCCCTACTCATGGATTGAAGTTGTGGATGATTATACACATTTTTTATGCCGGATTGAATTTTGCTTCTAGAAATCTTTTAGATTCGGCCGCGTGAGGCACTTTTATGGAAATCACTTTAGGAGAAGCTACTAAACTCCTAGATAATATTATGGTTAATTATTCTCAATGGCATACTGAAAGATCTACTAATAAAAAGGTGCATGCGATAGAAGAAATTAATGTTTTGAGTGGAAATATGGATGAACTTATGAAATCATTTGCTAGTAAGAGTGTTTCTTCTGGTCCTAATGATATGCCCTTGTCTACCTTTATTGAGAATAATAATGAATCTATGGATGTGAATTTTGTTGGTAGGAACAATTTTGGTAACAACGTGTATAGAGGAAATTTCAATCCTAGGCCTTATCCTAGTAATCCCTCTAATAATTATGGTAATTCCTACAACAATTCTTATGGAAATTATAATAAGATGTCCTCTGATTTTGAATCTAACATTAAAGAATTTATTACTTCGCAAAAGAATTTCAATGCTATGATTGAAGAAAAATTGCTTAAGATTGATGATTTGTCTAGGAACGTTGATAGAATTGCTCTTGATGTTGATTCTTTGAAACTTAGATCTATTCCACCTAAGCATGATATCAATGAGTCTCTCAAAGCCATGAGAATTTCCATTGATGAGTGCAAAGAAAGAACCGCTAGGATGCGTGCTAAGAAAGATGCCTTTATAAGAGCGTGTTCTTCTAGTTGCTGTGAAAATAAAGATGAAGATCTAAAAGTTATTGATGTGTCCCCTATTAAATCTTTGTTTTGCAATATGAATCTTGATAATGATGGGACTGAATATGATCCACCTTTACCTAGAAGGCGTTCCAAGAATTCGGAGTTTTTAGATCTTGATGCTAAAATTGATAAAAGTGGGATTGAAGAAATTAAAACCCTAGATGTTGCTAAACCCACTATTTTGGATTTCAAGGAATTTAATTATGAAAATTGCTCTTTGATTGATTGTATTTCTTTGTTGCAATCCTTGCTAAATTCTCCTCACGCTTATAGTCAAAATAAAGCGTTTACTAAACATATCGTTGATGCCTTGATACATTCTTATGAAGAAAAACTTGAATTGGAAGTTTCTATCCTTAGAAAACTTTATGATGAGTGGGAACCAACTAATAAAATTAAAATTAAAGATCACGAATGCTATGCTTTATGTGATTTCGGTGCTAGTGTTTCCATGATTCCAAAGACTTTGTGTGATTTGTTAGGTTTCCGTGATTTTGATGATTGCTCCTTAAACTTGAAACCTTGCGGATTCCACTATTAAGAAACCTATGGGAAGAATTAATGATGTTCTTATTGTTGCAAATAGGAATTATGTGCCCACAGATTTTATTGTTTTTGACATAGATTGCAATCCTTCATGTCCTATTATTCTTGGTAGACCTTTCCTTAGAACGATTGGTGCAATTATTGATATGAAGGAAGGAAATATTAGATTCCAATTTACGTTAAGGAAAGGCATGGAACACTTTGCTAGAAAGAAAATTAAATTACCTTATGAATCTATTATGAGAGCCATTTATGGATTGCCTACCAAAGATGGCAATACCTAGATCTATCCTTGCTTGTTATGCCTAGCTAGGGGCGTTAAACGATAGCGCTTGTCGGGAGGAAACCCAATTTTATTTTTATTCCTTGCTTTTTGCTCCTGTTTAGTAATAAATAATTTATCTAGCCTCTGTTTTGGTTGTGTTTTTTGTGTTTAATTAGTATTTGTGCCAAGTAGAACCGTTGGGAAGACTTGGGGAAAGTCTTGTTAAACTTGCTGTAAAAAACAAAAACTTTAGCGCTCACAAGAACTGCTGTCATTTTTATTTGGAAAGTGCTATTTAGTTAATTCGTTTTGCACATGATTAATAGATAAATTCCTCACGTCCAGAAATTTATTTTAGAATTTTTGGGGTTCCAGATCTTGCGCTAGCTACAGATTACTACAGACTGTTATGTTTTTGACAGATTCTGTTTTTCGTGAGTTGTTTGCTTATTTTGATGAATCTATGGCTAGTAAAATAGTTTGATACCTTGGTTCTCAAAAACTGAGGGAAATACTTACGCTACTTTGCTGCATCATCCCTTCCTCTTCGGGGAAACCAACATAGTGCTCAAGAGGTAGCAGTAACTGTACCTGCTCCCTTATTGGAAAGTAGTTCATCACAGAAGCCGGTCCTGTGGCACCTACACCAATTAGTGAGGAAGCTAATGATGTTGATCATGAAACTTCATTTCAAGTTACTACCGAACCTCGTAGGTCAACCCGAGTAAGATCCGCACCAGAGTGGTACGGGAATCCTGTTCTGGAGGTCATGTTACTTGACCAAGGCGAACCTACGAACTATGAAGAAGCGATGGTGAGCCGAGATTCCGCAAAATGGCTTGAAGCCAGGAAATCTGAGATGGGATCCATGTATGAGAACAAAGTATGGACTTTGGTTGACTTGCCCGATGATCGGAAAGTGTCGGTTTCAAAACCGGCGGATCTCGGGTAGGGGGTCCCGAACTATGCGTCTAGGCCGGATGGTAACAGGAGGCAAGGGACATGAAGTTTTACCCAGGTTCGGGCCCTCTTGATGGAGGTAAAACCCTACGTCCTGCTTGATTAATATTGATGATATGGGTAGTACAAGAGTAGATCTACCACGAGATCAGAGAGGCTAAACCCTAGAAGCTAGCCTATGGTATGATTGTATGTTGTGATTGTTGTCCTACGGACTAAAACCCTCCGGTTTATATAGACATCGGAGAGGGTTAGGGTTACACAGGGTCGGTTACAAAGGAGAAGATATCCATATCCGTATTGCCTAGCTTGCCTTCCATGCCAAGTAGAGTCCCATCCGGACACGAGACGAAGTCTTCAATCTTGTATCTTCATAGTCTAACAATCCGGCCAATGGAGATAGTCCGGCTGTCCGGAGACCCCCTAATCCAGGACTCCCTCAGTAGCCCCTGAACCAGGCTTCAATGACGATGAGTCCGGCGCGCAGTATTGTCTTCGGCATTGCAAGGAGGGTTCCTTCTCCGAATACACCGCAGAAGAATTTGAATACGGGATAGTGTCCGACCCTGCAAAATAAGTTCCACATTCCACCGTAGAGAGAATAATATTTTCGCAGATCTAATTTGCTGACTTGTTTTGGCAGCACGACGTTATGTCATGGCACGGTGATTATTCGAACCGTTTCTTTTAACCAGCCCCGCACATAACGCGAGGCAGTTTTTCGACACGTCTTGTCAAAGCAGAGATCGTGTCCCCTTATTACGGGATTCTCATCAATACGGGCGTGGGTAACCCAACCGCGCCATCAATTGCGACGCTTGGGGGACAAGGGAGTTTTATCAGGCAAGTGGGGACGCTTATTTTCATCCGCCCATATAAAGGGATAAAGATCCACCTTTCTATCCACGCCTTCTTCCTCCTTTGCTCATCCGCTTCCGCACACTCGAGCTCTAGCGCCCAAGTCCTCACTTCCACCTCAACCTTCTCCAATCATGTCCGGAGCGGGAGGCAAGTGGATGGTCTCCTTCGTCACAGAGGGAGACGTCAAGAAACTGAGGAGAGCCGGATACCTGCCCGACGACATCGCTCACCGGCTCCCCGACGAGGGGCAGCTCATCCCCACCCCCAAGCCCCATGAGAGGGTGGTATTCCTCCCCCATTTCCTCCGCGGACTGGGATTCCCTCTCCATCCCTTTGTCCGGGGGCTCATGCTTTATTACGGCCTAGACTTCCACGATCTGGCCCCGAACTTCATCCTCAACATCTCGGCGTTTATCGTCGTGTGCGAGGCCTTCCTCCGCATCAAGCCTCACTTCGGCTTATGGCTGAAGACTTTCAACGTCAAGCCGAAGGTAGTGGACGGCCGCCAGGCGGAGTGCGGAGGCGCCATGGTGGGCAAGATGCCCAATGCTACATGGCTCGAGGGCTCCTTTGTGGAGTCAATAAAGGGGTGGCAGTCGGGGTGGTTCTACATCACCGAGCTGCGCGACCCTACTTGGGTAGCGACCCCCATGTTCCAATCTGGCTTCCCCACACAGCTCACCTCCTGGCAAGAGAAGGGCCTGCCCTGGGGTGATTCAAAAGAGCTGACCGGACTCCAGACATGTATTCAAAACATGATGGACAAGAATCTCAAGCTCGTCAACATAGTCCAGGTTATGCTCATCCGCCGGATACTCCCGTGCCAACAACGGGAGTTCACCTTGTGGGAGTTCAACCCGGCACAGCACCGAACTCTGAACGGGCTCTTCGATACGACCCACGAAGATGCCTGGAGGGTGCTATTCAAGAGCGCTGAGGTCCCTCCCCCTATTACTGAGGATCGCAGATTCAGCGTGAAACGCCAAGCTAGTGCGGTAAGCTGTTTCACCCTTGACAAGATACTTGTTTTTTTAATATAGATTGACTCTATGCGGGATCTAAACTCTCGTACCTTTGACAGGACTGGCAGAAAATGGCCGGACAGATCGACTGTCCGGCTCCTTTGCCCGAAGGCCCAGCAAGCGCCCTTCTGGCGAAGATGCTGACTCCGGCTCCTTACACGGTGCCGGAGAAGACCAAAAAGGCCAAGGGAACCCGAAAGAGTTCCCGACGCCAGGCGTCGCCGGACTTACCATCCGAAGACTCCACGCTGCAATCCTCCCCCGAAGATGGGGAGGCAGAAGAGGATGCTCCCCCTCCAGTCGGGGGAGACAAGAAAAGGAAGGCCGCCCCGACCAGGGAGGAGGGAGGGCCCAAGAAAGGGAGGGTCCTCCCTTCTACCACCGTCGTCGACAACGAGGACGAGTGGTTACCCAGGGCCAAGCCCCTGGGAAAGTCGTAAGTATTCGGATACCAGAGTAAGTCATAGTATTCCTTCGCCGCACTGCTTTCCCTAACGTCGAACATGATTATGTAGGCCGCCACGAGCCAATCTGGATGTGTCATCGGATGGCTCCCTGGGGTCGTCGGACATGGATAGCGATCCAGTCCCGACCGCCTCGTCCCCTCGTCCTACTATGACACTGAGGTGCCGTCCCAAGAGGCACCGGGTTGGGGGGAGACAGTCTCGGAGGCGCCCCAAGGCGGCCTCCCGGACTCTGGGAGCAGGGGGCACAAAGCCCCTGAGGGCTCTGAGTTCGGCCCTCAGCCGAACACCGCGCCAGAACCTCCAGTGGTTCCGGACTCGGGCAGGCGGCCTCCTTCTAAGAGGGGCGAAATGCCTGTACCGGCGACCTCTGTCCATCCAGAGGCGCCGGACAACCTGTTGGAAGCGCTTCGCCGCGCTTCCATCGACAAGGAGCACCGCACCATCATGAGTGCGGTGATCCAGAAGGTTCAGTCCGCCAAGAGCGGATTGACTGAAGCATGTGCTAGCCTTCTAACAGGCTTTAAGGTAAGTGGTTTAAAATGTAGTAGAAATATTACCGCATAGATAGTAGCCCCTGATGCTTTGTTCGGTGTTCACAAAGAAAAGCCGAACAGAGGATCAAATAATAGCACAGGAGTCTAATATAAGTATGTCGATATGCGTATGCAGGCTTCGCTACTGGCGTCCGCCGCACTAACTGCGGAGGTTTCCGTACTGAAGCAGGACCTCGAGGGGTCCCAAAAAGAGCTCGGCCTGCTGATGTTGTCTTCTCTACTTGTGCTTAAGCCGTCTTATAACCATGTTTGTTGCTTGCATTGCTAGACCGAGATGGAAAACAAGGCCTCTCAGCCTACAGAAGATGGACAGGAATCGAACTCCGCGACCGAGGCTATAGCTGAAGTGCTTGCTAAGCACACTAAGAAGCCAAGGTTTCTTCAGCATGTGGGGATCTAGCATGTCCATGCGAGATCTAACGATAGCAACTGTCAAGCAGAATTGGCAAAGAGGGGCAATGTTGAGCTTAGGGCACTTGTTGACACCTTGACCAAGCAGTTGAAGGATTCCGAAGAAGCAAGGACCAGACAAGATGAGGAGCACAAGAAGAGAGATGAGGAGAACAGGAAGAAGCAAGCTGAGATGGATGCAAAACTGGACTTTTTGCTAAGTCAGTTGCAAGCAAGATCAGCTCAAGGGCAAGTTGTTTGTCCAAGATCAGCCGTCGTCTCTACTTGATGCATGGAAGCTATCTGAATGTGATATACTGCTAGAACCTACCTTCTTATTTTGTAATGATTTTGCTATGCAAACTGCACACTGTTGGATGCTAATTGGTTGCATTTTGCTGCTCCATTGTTGGTGGATTTCGAGATGTAAGCTCAATGTTACTGTGCTTTGTGATGTTGTTCTCCTTTTATGTATTTGTGATGGATCTGGAGATGTAAGCTCTTAGGCTTGGAAACCCATTTTGTGTAGAAACAAAGAAGGGCTGGGTTGGGTAGAGTAAACACTAATGGGCTGAATAAAGTGGGCGTCGAAACACACTTTCTGGCTAAAAAACACAAGTGCCGCATAATTTGAATGGGCTGATGTGCATATTGAACACGTGGAAATGGGCCAGTGAGTGTGTAAATGATTATGGACCAAAACGAATGGGCCAACCAGCTGCGGTAAAATGGGCCCATAGGCCTGGCTGTACTAAAATAAATGGGCCAAACCACACTGGGCCGAATGCCATCGGCTTACACGGCGCCACGTCAGCTCCACGTTGGCGCCATGTCAGATCACGGGTAGATGCCACATGGGACTTGTCTTTCTACACGTCATGTAAATCTGTGACGGAATAGTCCGTCACAGAGGACCGGGCCTTGGGCGGGCCGGGGGTCAGATTAGTGACAGCGATAGACTGCCATAATTCATGACGGAAAGGAAAATCCGTCAAGGATGGGCGGGTGGGAAAATTATGATGCGATATACATGACGGATTTTCGGACCGTCATGACCGGCCATCCTTGACAGTTTTTGCCATGTCTGTGACGGACACTGACTGTCATAGATTAACGAATTTCTTGTATTGCATGTAGTTGACATCGTATTTGTGGCAAAGCCACCGTTCATAATTCTTTCATACATGTCACTCATGAGTCATTGCACATCCTGGTACACCGTCGGAGGCATTCATATAGAGTCATATTTTTGTTCTAGTATCGAGTTGTAATTCTTGAGTTGTAAGTAAACAAAAGTCTGATGAACTTCATTATTTGAGCGTTGTCCCAGTGAGGAAAGGATGATTGAGACTATGATTCCCCCACAAGTCGGGATGAGACTCCGGAAAAAAAGAGAAAAAAAGAGGCCAAAAAAGAGAAGGCCCAAAAAAACAAAAACAATTAGAGAAAAAGAGAAGGCCCAAATAAAAAAATAAAAAAAATGAGAGAAAAAGAGAGAAGGGGCAATGCTACTATCCTTTTACCACACTTGTGCTTCAAAGTGGCACCATGATCTTCATGATTGAGAGTCTCCTATCTTGTCACTTTCATATACTAGTGGGAATCTTTCATTATAGAACTTGGCTTGTATATTCCAATGATGGGCTTCCTCAAAATGCCCTAGGTCTTCGTGAGCAAGCGAGTTGGATGCAGACCCACTTAGTTTCTTTTGTTGAGCTTTCATACACTTATAGCTCTAGTGCATCCGTTGCATGGCAATCCCTACTCACTCACATTGATATCTATTGATGGGCATCTCCATAGCTCGTTGATACGCCTAGTTGATGTGAGACTATCTTCTCCTTTTTGTCTTCTCCACAACCACCATTCTATTCCACCTATAGTGCTATGTCCATGGATCACGCTCATGTATTACGTGAAGATTGAAAAACTTTGAGAACATCAAAAGGATGAAACAATTGCTTGGCTTGTCATCGGGGTTGTGCATGATTTAGATATTTTGTGTGATGAAGATAGAGCATAGCCAGACAATATGATTTTGTAGGGATAGCTTGCTTTGGCCATGTTATTTTGAGAAGACATGATTGCTTTGTTAGTATGCTTGAAGTATTATTGTTTTCATGTCAATATTAAACTTTTGTCTTAAATCTTATGGATCTGAATATTGTTGCCACAATAGAGAAGATTACATTGATAAATATGTTAGGTAGCATTCCACATCAAAAATTCTGTTTTTATCATTTACCTACTCGAGGACGAGCATGAATTAAGCTTGGGGATGCTTGATATGTCTCCAATGTATCTATAATTTTTGATTGTTCCATGCTATTATATTATCCATCTAGCATGTTTTATATACATTTATATGATATTTTATATGTTTTTTTGACTAACCTATTGACCTAGAGCCCAGTGCCAGTTTCTGTTTTTCCTTGTTTTTGAGTATCGCAGAAAGGAAAATCAAACGGAGTCAAATTGACCTGAAATCCAACGGAGATTGTTTTTGGATCAGAAGAAGCCCACGGAGCATTGGAGATGGGCCAGAAGAGTCCCGAGGCCACCATGAGGGTGGGAGGCGCCCTACCCCCCTGGGCTCGCCCCCTACCTTGTGGCCGCCTCGGGGACCCCCCTGACTTGTTCCCGACGCCAACACCTCTTATATATACCAAAACTTCCAGAAAGAAACCTAGATCGGGAGTTCCGCTGCCGCAAGCCTCTGTTGCCACCGAAAACGAATCTAGAACCGTTCCGGCACCCTGCCGGAGGGGGGAATCCCTCTCCGGTGGCCATCTTCATCATCCCGGTGCTCTCCATGACGAGGGGGGAGTAGTTCACCCTCGGGGCTGAGGGTATGTAGCAGTAGCTATGTGTTTGTTCTCTCTCTCTCTCGTGTTCTTGATTCGGCACGATCTTAATGTATCGTGAGCTTTGCTATAATAGTTGGATCTTATGATGTTTCTCCCCCTCTACTCTCTCGTAATGGATTGAGTTTTCCCTTTGAGGTTGTCTTATTGGATTGAGTCTTTAAGGATTTTAGAACACTTGATGTATGTCTTGCATGTGCTTATCTATGGTGACAATGGGATATTCATGTGATCTACTTGATGTATGTTTTGGTGACCAACTTGCGGGTTCCGTAACATTGTGAACTTATGCATAGGGGTTGGCACATATTTTCATCTTGACTCTTTGGTAGAAACTTTGGGGCACTCTTTGAAGTACTTTGTGATGGTTGAATAGATGAATCTGAGATTGTGTGATGCATATCGTATAATCATACCGACGGATACTTGAGGTGACATTGGAGTATCTAGGTGACATTAGGGTTTTGGTTGATTTGTATCTTAAGGTGTTACTTTTTGAGTCTCGATAGTGGAGATACACATATTCATAGTATTGAAGCTAAAAGATGCAGAGTTGATAATGATAGCGCAACTTTTTTGTGGCAGTGCCATTTGGGTCATATTGGTGTAAAGCGCATGAAGAAACTCCATTCTGATGGACTTTTCGAATCACTTGATTCGGAATCACTTGGTACTTGCGAACCGTGCCTCATGGGCAAGATGACTAAAATGCCATTCTCTGGAAGAATGGAGCGAGCAACAGATTTGTTGGAGATCATACATACTGATGTATGTGGTCCGATGAATGTTGAGGCTCGCGACGGATATCGTTATTTTCTCACCTTCACAGATGATTTGAGCTGATATGGGTGTATCTACTTGATGAAACATAAGTCTGAAACATTTGAAAAGTTCAAAGAATTTTAGAGTGAAGTGGAAAATCATCGTAACAAGAAAATAAAGTTTCTACGATCTGATCATGGAGGAGAATATTTGAGTTACGAGTTTAGTCTTCATTTCAAACAATGCGGAATAGTTTTGCAACTCATGCCACCTGGAACACCATAGCGTAATGGTGTGTCCGAACATCGTAATCGTACTTTACTAGATATGGTGCGATCTATGATGTCTCTTACAGATTTACCGCTATCGTTTTGGGGTTATGCTTTAGAGACGGCTGCATTCACCTTAAATAGGGCACCATCTAAATCCGTTGAGATGACTCCTTATGAACTGTGGTTTGGCAAGAAACCAAAGTTGTCGTTTCTTAAAGTTTGGGGATGCGATGCTTATGTGAAAAAGCTTCAACCTGATAAGCTCGAACCCAAATCGGAGAAATGCGTCTTCATAGGATACCCAAAAGAGACAGTTGGGTACACCTTCTATCACAGATCCGAAGGCAAGACTTTTGTTGCTAAGAATGGATCCTTTCTAGAGAAGGAGTTTCTCTCAAAAGAAGTGAGTGGGAGGAAAGTAGAACTTGATGAGGTAACTATACCTGCTCCCTTATTGGAAAGTAGTTCATCACAGAAACCGGTTCCTGTGACATCTACACCAATTAGTGAGGAAGCTAATGATGATGATCATGAAACTACCGAACCTCGTAGGTCAACCAGAGTAAGATCCGCACCAGAGTGGTACAGTAATCCTGTTCTGGAGGTCATGTTACTAGACCATGACGAACCTACGAACTATGAGGAAGCGATGATGAGCCCAGATTCCGCAAAATGGCTTGAGGCCATGAAATCCGAGATGGGATCCATGTATGAGCACAAAGTGTGGACTTTGGTTGACTTGCCCGATGATCGGCAAGCCATTGAGAATAAATGGATCTTCAAGAAGAAGACAGACGGTGACGGTAATGTTACTGTCTATAAAGCTCGACTTGTTGCGAAAGGTTTTCGACAAGTTCAAGGAGTTGACTACGATGAGACCTTCTCACCCGTAGCGATGCTTAAGTCCGTCCGAATCATGTTAGCTATTGCCGCATTTTATGATTATGAAATTTGGCAAATGGATGTAAAGACTACATTCCTGAATGAGTTTCTGGAAGAAGAGTTGTATATGATGCAACCTGAAGGTTTTATTGATCCAAAGGGTGCTAACAAAGTGTGCAAGCTCCAGTGATCCATTTATGGACTGGTGCAAGCCTCTCGGAGTTGGAATAAATGTTTTGATAGTGTGATCAAAGCATATGGCTTTATACAGACTTTTGGAGAAGCCTATATTTACAAGAAAGTGAGTGGGAGCTCTGTAGCATTTCCAATCTTATATGTGGATGACATATTGTTGATTGGAAAATGATATAGAATTTTTGGATAGCATAAAAGGATATTTGAATAAGAGTTTTTCAATGAAAGACCTCGGTGAAGTTGCTTACATATTGAGCATCAAGATCTATAGAGATAGATCAAGACGCTTAATTGGACTTTCACACAGCACATACCTTGAATTTTTTTTGAAAAAGTTCAAAATGGATCAGGCAAAGAAAGGGTTCTTGCCTGTGTTACAAGGTGTGACGTTGAGTAAGACTCAATGCCCGACCACTACAGAAGATAGAGAGAAAATGAAAGATGTTCTCTATGCTTCAGCCATAGGATCTATCCTGTATGCAATGTTGTGTACCAGACCTGATGTGTGCCTTGCTATTAGTTTAGCAGGTGTCGGTGTCAAAACCGGTGGATCTCGGGTAGGGGGTCCCGAACTGTGCGTCTAAGGCGGATGGTAACAGGAGGCAGGGGACACGATGCTTACCTAGGTTCAGGCCCTCTTGATGGAGGTAATACCCTACGTTCTGCTTGATTATTCTTGATGATATGAGTATTACAAGAGTTGATCTACCACGAGATCAAAGAGGCTAAAGCCCTAGAAGCTAGCCTATGGTATGATTGTATCTTGTCCTACGGACTAAAACCCTCCGGTTTATATAGACACCGGAGGGGGCTAGGGTTACACAACACTACTAGGGAAAACCCTAGTAGTAGCACGGGTTTTTAGGCTATCAGCAGCGCGGGTGGCCGCGCTACCAATAGGGCGCTACAGCTAACTCTTAGTAGTAGCACTGTATGTACCCGCGCTACTACTATTGACTATAGCAGCAGCGCTTTACATAACGCGCTACTATTAGTTAGCTATAGCGATTTCCTAGCCCCGCGCTACTACTATATCTTTCATCATTTCAACCCCGTTTCAGCTTCAATAAACTACAATTTCGAGATACTAGGTACTACTAGATATCAATTTCATAAAGCCATAAAGCATTATAGGTACTAGGTAGTATTCCCTTGGTTCCAAATTACTCATCGTGGTTTTAGTTCAAATTTGAACTAAAACCACGCGAGTAATTTGAAATGGAGGGAGTACTAGATAACAATTTCATATATACTCAACATGCATCCTCAAGCAGTACTAGGTGATATCGATGACGATCATCATATGTAGTTTTAGATGATATCGACGACGATCATCATATGTAGTTCTACATGATATCGACGACAATCATCATATGTAGTTCTAGATGATATAGCCACACACACATATGTAGTTCTAGATGATATCGACGGCGATGATCATCCTCAAGCCTGGGCGGCGGGTGTTCCTGATAGTAATTAGGATGGCCTGTCCAACATGAAGATTCTTGCCAACGAGGTATCTTTTCCACCCAACCGAGTTTAAGTGTGTGCGACCGTCGTCTGTGTCCATGTGGTAAGTACAGGTGGTGACGGAGCCCCTTGCAGTAAGGCGTAGTCCAGTTGAGCCTTCTTCATCAGGCTCGATACCACAACTTGCAGATAGGTTCTTTGGCAATTTCTGAATAAGAAAAACATATCAATTAATAAATAGCTTCGCGCATACTCTTACAAATATATTTCTATTAAGTCTATATTTCTACACTATCAAAAGACACAGTACTATGCATTTGTACTATTTAATCATGAATTCTACTAATAAGTATATATGGATTATCTACTAGATTCCACATAGCATATCATCGACTAGATTCCACATAGCATATCATTGGACTCTACACTAAGCATATCATCGGATAATTTGCATTTGTAAGTATAACAATAAAGCATATATATATATATATCATCAACTTACTACAGTCAGTATAACATACCATTTCATGCCGATTGACCATGGTACTTGTCAAGCGGGTCACGAATGGCACCCCGACAAAGTCATCACGTGGCGGAATTATGTCCCATAGGTTGCACACCTCCTCCTCGCTCAGCCTCATTCTTTGAGCTACGATGGCTTCATGAAGTGGGTTCTCATCATCTTCATCATCTTCGTCATCTTCATCATCTTCATCATCTTCATCATATTCCACCAGGTTGAGATAAATGATAGCCAGCTTGGGTCTTTCTGCTCTAAAGGAGAACCTGATCAAATCACCACCAGTAAGACGCATGTGGGTGACAAAACGGGCCCATCCATCTCCTCCAATCTGCGACATATTGCTTCCTTTCTCGACCTCCATAATGTACGGCCCCCAGGAGCTTCAAATGTCATAGTGTCTCCTGTCAGCTTGTTGAATTTCAACCTCACATTGCATGGGACGATCTATGTAAAAAAAGCAAAATGACACAATGCAGTAATGTCAACACTAAAAATAAAATAGTTGTTACATTTCATCTAATTTCTTATTGCCGCATGATGTAAACTCGGCTGGAAGTAGATGCCGAATAGCTTGCCAGTTGCAAGGCTGCTGGCGCACGTTGACTTGCACAGTTGACATAGTGGTGGTGGTGGCGGCGCCATTTTCCTAAGGCAATATGAGCAAAGGATTAACGATCCACTTCACAGGAAAGAAAAACAGTAGCATGTGATTTTCATTAAATTGGCACCTACATTTTGCCAAAAAAATGTCAGGACCTTGATTCCAAGTCACATCGATCTAGCCGGTAACACCTCATATCACTTTGCGGCCTCACGCATGGTATTCCCACGGGTGTCGCCTTACCATGGCCCAGGACCGTTTGCACCTTTTGGCTGACGTATATGATAGTGTTGCTAGCATCCATATGACAGAGAACCCGGGCCGACATGGCTAGTCGTGAACCCAAAGCGGCACTAACCCATGGGGAGAGGCATACATGAATCAACTTCGAGCATGTCGGTCAGCAGCGTGCGAATCCAGGCTGCAGCACTGGGCTAACAGGACTCCGGTAACCCAGGCTGTAGCAGGCTAGGCAGGACTCCGGATGTCACCGCGTGACATTTCCTCGAAGGGACAGACACAGGAAAAAAGTGAAACACATGGCGGCCAGTCAAGTGTCCTAAGCAGTAGTGCTGGGCTAGCAGGACTCCGGTGAACCGGGCTGTAGCGGACTACTATGGCTCATGGAAGCACTAGACTACATTTCCCCATAAGAGAGGCTACCAAGGATAAACAACTAGATTGTCGGATCCAACACATACCAAGCATTTCAATCATACACACAATATGCTCGACATGTGTAAATACAACATGGCATCACAACATAACTCTACGACTCATAGTATTTATTCATTAGGCTCCGAGGAGCCAAGATATTACAAACATGGGTCTCATGACCAAACATTCAGAGCATACAAGTCAAAGCACATACGGAAGCTTAACATGTCTGAGTACAGACATCTACAAATGAAAAAGGCTGAGAAGCCTGACTATCTACCAGATCCTGCCGAGGGCACAAGATCGTAGCTGAGGTATCAAGCTAAACGTCGAAGTCCACACGGAACTACTAGCGAGACTGACGTCTCTCTGCAAAAACATAAAATAGGCAAACGTGAGTACAAATGTACCCAGCAAGACTTACATCAGAACTAGCTACATATGCATCAGTATCAACAAAGGGGGTGGTGGAGTTTAACTGCAGCAAGCCAGCTTTGACCCAGTGGCTAACCTAAACTATGTCTGCAAGTAACTCTTTTGAGGTGGCGCACACGAGTCCACATATTCACCATATCAATACACCACTATGGATCCGCTCCCGTCTCCCTACGAGAAGGCCATGCATAGCACTCACACTTATCTTGCGAGTTTTAGAGTATCCACTTTCACTTGTCTATGAACTATGCAAGGGGTCCAAGTTTCCATATCCGACGAATCCGGCTATTCGAATAGATAATGATAACCCTGCAGGGGTGTACCTCTTCACACACGCTCCCACCACTTACCGTCGTTTACACGACATGTACTCGGGAACCTTCAAGCGGAAGCCCAACGAGGGTGTCGGCCACGGCCTACCTAAACACTCAAGTCTCTAGTCCAGGTTTATCGCCTATCCAGGTTCCATCTGCAGGGAGTCCGGTCGAGGTTTCCACATACGGCCCCGAACGATGTGAATAGGGTTCCCGATACACCAAACGGGCGCCTGGTACACCGTGCCACGGTGTATCTACCGCATCATAGCCCACCCCAAGGGTCAGCGCTACGCACGGCCACCAACACATAACCTACAAACACCAGAAACTAGTTGCAACTCCTGGACAGAGTACTAGGGTGATTAAGAAGCCGAGAGGGCCAATTAAGGATCCCAATGAGTGGTAGTAGCTATTCATGGATCACAGACACAGAACTCAGTTCCTAAGAACGGTTTCAATGAGACAACCCACCATGTACTCCTACATGGCCTCTCTCCGCTACCTTTACCAAATCGTGTTCACACACTTAGCTCACACACAGTAGGACATGTTCACAACTTTCCAATTCATCCCCGATGAATCAGACCTGACACAACTCTAAGCAATAGCAGGCATGGCAAACAAGCATGAATGAGTAGGCACATCCGGGCTCAAACAACTACTCATCTAGTGGGTTTCATCTATCTACTGTGGCAATGACAGATCATGCAGAGGATAAGGGGTTCAACTACCGCAGCAAGTAACAGATGGATCGTTGTTGTCCTGATGCAGTAAAAGAGAGCAGGAGCGAGCGAGTGGGATTGTATCGGAATGAATTAGGGAATTTTGCTTGCCTGGCACTTCTGAAGATAGTATAACTCTTCATCGGTGTCATTGATCACATTGTCGAAACATACGTCTACCGAGGGGGGAACAATCACTGGCAAACACAGAAAGAATACAATCAATGCAATGCACATTATGATGCATGATCATGACATGTCAATATATTGTGATTTGAGCTAATGCAACTAAAACCAGATTAAATGAAGTTGGTTTGAACCAAAGACTCAAATTCAACTCCATATGTGATTATTTAAATGCCACTTATTTGATTTGACCTGATCAGCAGGCATAAGTTGTTCAAACATGCATGATAATGCCATAATCAGATTCTTCGGATTTTTCTAATCATTTTTCATATATAACTTATTTCATTTGGAGTTACGATTTAATTTCTATGAATTTTAGAAGTTTTGGGCATTTTCTGGAATTTCTGAATTATTTTAAATCGAGAAAATGATTAACTGCGTCAGCATTGCGTCATGCTGGCGTCAGCAGGTCAACAGGGCTGCCCCGGGTCAAACCTGACATGTGGGGTCCACACGTCAATGACACAGGGTTGGTTAGTGTCACTGACTGGTGGGCCTGGTCAACGGCCACGTCAGCAGAGTCAATGCTGACGGGTGGGTCCCACTGTTTATGAAC
This sequence comes from Triticum urartu, assembly GCF_003073215.2. Classification (NCBI taxonomy): domain Eukaryota; kingdom Viridiplantae; phylum Streptophyta; class Magnoliopsida; order Poales; family Poaceae; genus Triticum; species Triticum urartu. The sequence continues at coordinate 650,985,907 of NC_053024.1, read as the reverse complement.
TAAACTAAACAGAAAATAAAACTAACCTAAACAGGTACAGGGGCCCACATGGCAGTGGCTCTAGGGGGTTAATTAGGGTGTCATTAGTGGCTAATCACTTGCCATGTAAGCACTGCCGGTGATTAGTCGCCGGCGACCTCAAGTCGCGGCGGAGCCCGCACGGCAGGCCACGGGGATGGCGGGCGAGGGCACCAGGAGGAAGCCCAGGCCCGTGCGCGTCTAGTGAAGGCCACGGGGCTGTCGGGGATGGCCTGTTGCAACGGCGGCGGCGAGGTTAGCGGCGGCTGGAGCTCGAGCGTCGACGGACTCGACACCACAGTGCGCGGAATGGCCAGCGGTTTGCAGCTACGGGCTCTACAGGTGCTCACGAATCCATTGGACACAGTTGTGTGACCAACAGGTCGCTGGAGTAACGTCGGCGATGAGCGAGCGGAAGTGAGATTCGTCCATGGCGGGGCTGCAGTTAGCGGACAGGAACAGAGGGGGCGAGCATGGGAGGAGGCGTACTAGCTCACAGGGAGGCGGCGAAGAGGGTCTGCGGGCTCGAGGACGCGTCGAGGAGGGCACACGGTCGCCGGCGATCTCGGCGGACCGAGGAAGAAGAAGGCATCGGGGGCGGCGCTTCGAGGCGTCCGGCATCGCGTGAGTCGACAGAGAGGAGAAGGTAGACGAGACGGAGCTTCTAGACTCGGATGGAGGGCGAGGAGGTGGCTCCGGCCGCGGCAACAGTGAGCGGCGGCGACGGTGGCGTTGCGGGAAGAGAGTAGAGGACGGGCAGGGGGTTTCGGGAGAGAGGGGAGAGGAGCTCGAGAGAGTGAGCGTGAGGGTCCAGGGGGTCGCGGGCGTCTCCAGGCGCGGATAGGCTCGAAGGGGAGGCCGACAGCACGAAGTAGGAGGTGGAATCCTCAGGTGCGTGCGCGGGTGACACGGCGTCGCCCTCCTGGCAGGAGCTAGGAGATGACTGGCAACGGGCCTGGTGGGCTGGGCCAGCGAGCTGGGCTGCCAGGTAAGCTACAGGTAAGATCTGCTCTGTCTTTTCTATTTTCTGTTTTTCTGTTTCATTTTAATTATTTTGCCACTGATTCAAATTCAAAAGTAAATCAAAACAGGGCAAAACCTTCTAAATATCTGTATGTTGCCATTATGGACTTTTCCAAAGGCACATAAATAATTTCAGGGCCTTTTGAAATATATTCTATATAAAATGAATATAATCCAAAAGTCAAATACTTATTGATTTAATTTCAAAGGCCCAAAATAAATATCCCTGAGACTCCAAAAATATTGGTTTGAGTTTTACTTCTTGCCAATATTTTTATAGCTTAACAGGAACATTTTCTTGGGTTTGTTTGAAGCAATTTTTAATGTTGATCATTTTTAGAAATGATCTCTGAGGTTTTCCACTTTCCCCAATTCACATTTAAAAGGAATTTAAACATGACGCATGGATGCCACTCACTGATGCAACTAATTACAAAGCAGAATTCTAGGGCTGTGAAAAAAATAACTTATTACAAAAAACAAAAACATCTACATATCCATGTACAGAAAAAATAACAATAAAATGGTGCATACTAAATCAACTAGCCTACTAAATCAACTAGCCTACTAAATCAACTAAATCAAAATGTTCTAAATCAACTAAATCAACTAGCCTACTAAATCTACTAAATCAAAATGTTCTGAATCAACTAAATCAACTAGCCTACTAAATCAACTAAATCAAAATGTTGCATATGAACTAGCCTACTAAATCAAAATGTAGCAGGGAGGAGGGAGAAGGAGGGGCGACTCGAGGAGGGAGAAGAGAGTAGGACGGAGGAGGAAGGCAGAGCGAGGAGGGGCCGGCCGGTGGCGAGTCGAGGGAGGACGGAGGAGGAGGTCGGTACCGAGTCCAGCGAGGAGGAGGAGTTGACGGTGGCACAGAGGGAAGAGGGGTAGGCGACGACGGCTGGCCGGGGCGACGGCGGCCGGCGGGGGAGGACCGGCGCACGGGGGGGGGGGGGGGGGGGGGGGGGGGGGGGGGGGGGGGGGGGGGGGGGGGGGGGGGGGGGGGGGGGGGGGGGGGGGTTGGGGGGGAGTGAGTATGAGTATGTGAGTGTGGATCGCGGAGAGGAGCGTACGTGGGGGTGGAGATAGCTAGTTTTAGCAGTAGCGCTCTAAAGGCAAAGGCGCTACTGCTGAACTACCTATCAGTAGCGCGGTCCCAGTAAACGCGTTGCTGCTAGAACTAGCTTCATGGCGGGGTCATGGGAATTATAGCAATAGCGCGGCTTAGAGGAGGCGCGCTGCTGATATGTCTATTTCAGCAGCGCGTATTGACGGAGCGCGCTATTGCTACATTGCAGCAGCGCCTTATTTTAAAACTCGCTGCTGGTAAGATCCTGTGTATAAGCTTTCCCCTAGTAGTGCAAGGTCGGTTACAAAGGAGGAGATATACATATCCGTAGTGCCTAGCTTGCCTTCCACGCCAAGTAGAGTCCCATATGGACACGGAACGAAGTCTTCAATCTCGTATCTTCATAGTCCAATAGTCCGGCCAAAGGATATAGTCCGGCTGTCCGGAGACCCCCCCAATCCAGGACTCCCTCAGTAGCCACTGAACCAGGCTTCAATGACGATGAGTCTGGCGTGCAGTGTTGTCTTCGGCATTGCAAGGCGGGTTCCTCCTCCGAATACACCATGGAAGAGTTTGAATACAAGGATAGTGTCCGACCCTACAAAATAAGTTCCACATACCACCGTAGAGAGAATAATATTCCCACAGATCTAATCTGTTGACACGTTTTGACAGCATGACATTACGCCATGGCCTGGTTTTTATCCGAACCGTTTTTCTTAACCAGCTCCGCACATAACGCGAGGCAGTTTCCTTGACACGTCTTGTCAAAGCAGAGATCGTGTTCCCCTTATCACGGGATTCTCATCAATACGGATGTGGGTAACCCAACCGCACCATCAATTACGCGCCTGGGGAATAAGCGGTTTTGCCAGGCAAGTGGGGAGACACATCACCTCTTCCGCCCTTATAAAGGGACAAAGATTTACTTTTTTCACCCATGCCTTCTTCCTACTCGCCTACCCATTCCCGCACACTCGAGCTCTAGCGCCCAAGCTCGTGTTCTTCTTCTCATACCACTCCAAGCATGTCCGGAGCAGGAGGCAAGTGGATGGTCTCCTCCGTCACGGAGGAGAACATCAAAAAGTTACGGGAAGTCGGATACCTGGCTGCGGATATCGCGCACCGGCTGCCAAATGCGGGGCAGATCGTCCCAACGCCCGAACCCCATGAGAGGGTAGTTTTTCTTACCCATTTTGTCCGCGGACTAGGATTTCCTCTCCACCCGTTTGTCCGCAGGCTCATGTTCTACTATGGGCTGGATTTTCATGATCTGGCTCCCAATTTCATCCTCAACATCTTGGCGTTTATCGTCATGTGCAAGGCCTTCCTCCGCATCAGGCCCCACTTCGGCCTATAGCTGAAAACCTTCAATGTCAAACCAAAGGTGGTGGGCGGCCAGCAAGCAGAGTGCGGAGGCGCCATGGTGGGAAAGATGCCTAATGTCACCTGGCTCGAGGGCACCTACGTGGATACCATTAAGGGGTGGCAATCGGGGTGGTTCTACATCACCGAGCTGCGCGACTCCAACTGGGTGGCGGCCCCCAAATCTCGATCTGGAATCCCCACGCGGCTCACCTCCTAGAAAAAGAAGGGCATGTCCTGGGGCTCTTCGGTAGAGTTGACCGGACTCCAGACCTGCATCTAGAACATGACGAGCAGAAAAATCAAGCTTGTCAATGTGGTCCAGGTTATGCTCTTCCGCCGGATCCTTCTGTGCCAAAGACGGGCATTTAATTTGTGGGAGTTCGACTCAGCCAAGTACCAGACGCTGCGAGAGCTCTATGACACGACGCACGAGGACGTCTGGAGGGTCCTGTTCCAGAGCGCCGAGATTCCTCCCTCCATCACCGAGGACCGTGGACTCAGCGCAAAGTGTCGCGCCAATCCGGTAGGCTTTTATATCTTTCAGGGTATTTATTTGCCCCGGTTTAGTGATGTGCTGAATCTAAGCTTCCATGTCATTAACAGGCATCGGAGCAGCTTGATTGTCCACCCCCCTGCCCGAAGATCCTGCAGACGCTCTTCTAACGAAGATGCTGACTTCGGCACCTTACGAGGTGCCGGCAAAGAAGGCCAAGAAGAAGGCCACGGGGACCCGAAAGGGTCTCCGGCGCAAGGTTGTATCGGACTCATCGTCCGATGACTCCGACGCGCACTCCTCCCACGGAAACAAGGAGGAGGAGAAAAGTTCTCCCCCCAGCCGGGGGAGATAAGAAAAGGAAGGCCGACCCATCTGGGGAGGCCGAAGGGTCCAAGAAGGGAAGGACCCTCCCTCCGGATTGTGCCACGATAGTCGCCGACAGCGGCGACGAGTAGCTACCCAGGGAAAAGCCCCTGGCGAAGTCGTAAGTGTCCAAACACCATAATACTTCATGGTAAGTTTTATTGCACTACCTCTCCTCATGCCGAACATGATTATGCAGTCCGTCCCGAGCTCATCTTGACGTACCCTCATCGAGCGGCTCTTTGGACTCGTCGGATATGAACAGCGGTTCTCCTCCGACCGCTTCCACCCCTCGCCCTACGGACAATGCCGAGGTGTTTTCTCAAAAGGCACCGAGCCAAGGGAAGGTGGTCCTGAGGCGCCTCGCGGCGACTTCCCGGACCCTGGGTACCAAGGGAGCGAGGCTCCTACGGGCTTCGAGTTCGGGCGCCAGCCGGACACTGCGCCAGAACCTTCGATGGTTCCGGACTCCTGCAGGCGGTCCCTCGTCAAGGGGGGCCAACCATCCGTGTCGGTGTCCTCTATCCAACTAGAGGCACCGGACAACCTGCTGGCGCTTCCATCGAAGAAGAGCACTGCACTATCATGAGTGCGGTGGTCGAGAAGATTCAGTCCGCCAAAAACGGACTGACCGAAGCTTGCGCCAGCCTCCTAACAGGCTTTGAGGTAAGCAATCAAAATATAAGAAAATATTACCGCATAGATAGTAGCCCCTGATGCTTTATTCGGCGTTCGCGAAGAAAAGCCGAATAGAGGATCAAATGATGACTCAGGAGTCTAATTAGATTATGTCTATGTGTATGTGCAGGCTTCACTACTGGCCGCTACCGCACATACTGCGGAGGTCTCTGCGCTGAAGCAGGACCTGAAGTGGTCTGAGGATGAGCTCGACCTTACCAAGAGGCAGCTCGAAGAGAGCAAAGGTAAGAAATACCCCTGTCTATATAGCTACAAAGAAGTTCGGGTGTAAAGTAATAGGATCATCATGGATTTGCCAGGGGCCATGACCGAGGTGGCGACCCTGAGGAAGGCGTTGTCCGAGGCTGAAGACAAAGCGGCCAAAGAACGCATTGAATGGGAGAAACAAGAAGCCTGAGTAGGCGAGGTGCAGCAAGAGCTCGAGGCTCTCGCCAAAAAGCACGAGTCCTTGGAGCTTGACTCTAAGACACGAGAGTCCGAGTTCACGCAGGTGCTTGAAAGCGTCCGGAGCTCCAAGGCCGAAGCCCACAAGGCCCTCTAGGAGATTGACGTGGTGAAGAAGATAGCAGCGGGTAAGGCATTCTTTATGCAAAGCAAGCACGTGAAGGAGACTTTCCTTTTTCTTACCCGAGCTCGGAGCTCTCCAGGAGCATTTGCAGATCTTCCCCGCAGTGTACTGGATGCCGCGGAGTTTTACCGGGCTGAGGAGAGGAGCTCGATGGAGAAGTTGTTCCGGTCTCAGTATACTGGGACCGAACACCCCATGCCCTTGAGCGACCAGCTGAAGCAGTTGGTCGAACTTCACAAGGCGGCCGAACAGGCCATGAGGGGCCTTATAGTCTAGATGTTGCCTGGCGAGCCCCTGTCCGGCAGCTACTTCAGTCTGGTGAGGTGGCTTGTGGAAGCCTGCCCACGGCTTGAAGTCATCAAGCGGTCCGTCTGCATCGATGGTGCACGCCGTGCTTTTGCCCGGGCGAAGGTGCACTGGGCGAAGTTGGACGCCGTGAAGCTGGTGAAGGAGGGGCCGCCAGAGGGCAAGGAGCATCGCTGCCCCGAGAATTACTATGAGAGTGTCCTGAAGGGTTCCCGCTTAGTGGGAGATGAGTGTGCCAAGGATGTAATTTTTGAATGAACATGCCCATGTGATCCTGTGATATGAAACTAGTTCGTTTGCGCCATGCGACGCTTTCTTAATTTAAAATATTACCTTCTGTGTGCCTGTTTATAAAATCTGAGAGTTGGCCAGTCGTCGGCTTCTATCCCCATGTAACTAGTACTGGGGTGTTCGGGATAAACCTGAACACTCTTTACCCCGATTTTGGGTCCTTCAAGGGAGGTGTTCAGCGCAATGAACCAGGCAATCGGACTATAATGCTTTATCATTCTCACTTAGCCATAGAAGTCTATGATTTTAAATTTTTGGCGAAGCCCCTGGTATTCGGAGGGCCGAATTTGGGGCGCTATACATGCCTAAGCCAGACAAGGCCGACTCCTCGCCCGAAGCGGAAAAAGTCTTTAAGGACTTGAGACCTCTCGAACAGCGACCAGTCTCTCGCCTTATCATGACAGTCAGTTTTTGGCTTTCTCTACTGAGGTGCTCGTCTGGAAGAACCGGGACACAATCGCAGTAGTTCTCCCACCGCTACCTTAGCCGATATAGCAGAATGTAAGGTACCAAAGCATGGGAGCCGGGCGACCCAACATTTGACCAAAGACATGATTCGGAGATGATGCATATAATGCTATAAGTTCGGGGTGCCGCACTGTCGAAAGTGTTTGGACTTCTTGCGCCGTATTATGGGGTAAACGAGGACCCCTGGCGAACTGACCGTACCCACACGTACGGGTGCGGACTGTCGTAAATGGACATATAAGAGAAAGAGAAAAACTTAAATAATGCAATGACAGATTAATGATATGCATTGTTATTTAAATGATATGTCAAAGCGTACTTGGTATAAGTAGTGCAATAAGCATAAGGTAGGACAATTCGAAATGTCCTATCCCAGGGCAAGCTATGCATAAACAGTGAAAAGCGGGTATATCAATTATTACTAGAGACCACCTGGCGGTTCCCGTGTTCATCTTAGCTTCTTGCCGCCTTGGTTGTTGCTTCCGGAGTGTGTCTGGCAATCGTACTACTGGAAAGGGCTTCCAGAGAGTTAGGCCCTGAAAGAGAAAAGGAATGTCAAAGGTATACAGCCCCTAGTGTGGTTAAGCCACAATGCGGGGCGTGTCCTGATCGTGCCCCCGCCTATGTCCATGGTATTTTCAATGCGTAGTTATGTACGCGCGGCACAAATTTCGTCGCTTTACAGTGACTGGGACGGGGGCCGAATTGCTAGGCGAGCTCTGATCGTGCCAGGCGATCCTGTTGCAGCTTGTTCCGGACTCGCTTGAAGGTGTCCGGGGGCCGTGACGCCGAATGAGTGGTCTGCCTAAACAGGCTGCTTTGTGCTTCTGCTGCAAGGGCCGTAGTGTGCTCTTCCGTACGGAGCAAGCATTATGTGTTTCCATTTACCATTATGACCCCGCGAGGTCCTGGCATCTTCAGCTTGAGGTATGCATAATGCGGCACTGCGTTGAATTTTGCAAATGTTGTCCGTCCGTGCAGTGCATGATAGCCACTGCGGATCGAGACGATGTCGAAGATTAACTCTTCGCTTCGGAAGTTATTCGGTGATCCGAAGACCACTTCCAGTGTGATTGAGCCTGTGCAATGGGCCTCTACACCTGGGATGACGCCTTTAAAGGTGGTTTTGCTGGGTTTGATCCTCGAGGGATCGATACCTAGTTTTTGCACTGTATCCTGATAAAGCAGGTTCAGGTTGTGGCGGCCATCCATAAGGACTCGAGTGAGGTGAAATCCGTCAGTGATGGGGTCTAGGACCAGTGCGGCAGATCCGCCATGATGGATACTAGTGGGGTGGTCCCTGCGATCGAAGGTGATCGGACAAGCACACCATGGGTTGAACTTTGGGGCGACGGGCTCCATCGCATAGACATCCCTTAGTGCATGCTTCCGCTCCCTCTTGGGAATGCGGGTTGCATATATCATGTTCACCGTCTTCACTTGTGGGGGAAACCCCTTCTGTCCTCCTATGTTCGGTGACCGGGGCTCCTCCTCGTCATCGCTATGCGGCCCCTTGTCCTTGTTCTCGGCATTAACTTGCCGGCCTGCTTGAACACCCCGCATTCTCTGTTGGTATGATTGGCTGGCTTGTCGGGGGTGTCGTGGATTTGACACGAGCGATCCAGTATGCGATCCAGACTGGACGGAGCCAGAGTATTTCTTCTAAATGGCCTTTTCCGCTGACCGGATCTAGAGCCTCTGAATCTGGCATTGACTGCCGTATCTTCGGTGTTATCGCCGTTATTGTGGTGCTTTGGTCTATTGCGACACTGCCTACTGTTAACATCTTTGGTATCCGAGGTATCCGGATTCCATGATGTGTTGTTGCTGCGAGCCAGCCGGCTGTCCTCGCCCGCGCAAAAGCGGGTCATGAGTGTCGTGAGGGCTGCCATAGATTTCGGCTTCTCCTGGCCGAGGTGGCGGGCGAGACACTCGCCGTGGATGTTATGCTTGAATGCCGCTAGGGCCTCTACATCCGGACAGTCTACAATTTGATTTTTCTTAGTCAGGAACCGTGTCCAGAATTGTCTGGTTGATTCCGCTGGCTGCTAGGTTATGTGGCTCAAGTCATCAGCATCCGGTGGCCGCACATAAGTGCCCTGGAAGTTGTCAAGAAATGCGTCTTCCAGATCCTCCCAACTGCCGACGGAATCTGCTGGCAAGCTATTCAGCCAATGCCGAGCTGGCCCTTTGAGTTTTAGTGGGAGGTACTTGATGGCATGTAGATCATCACCGCAAGCCATGTGGATGTGAGGAGGAAATCCTCAATCCATATAGCGGGATCTGTTGTGCCATCGTATGATTCGATATTTACGGGTTTGAAACCCTCCAGGAATTCATGATTCATAACTTCATCAGTGAAGCATAGGGGGTGTGCGGCACCTCTGTGCCGGGCTATATCCTGACGTAGTTTGTATTAGTCTTGTCTGCTGTATTCGGCCCGGCCGGATTTACTCTTGGTGTATCCGACGCGACGATCATCGTCCCGTGTGGGCGCACGTGCCCATGTCCCGTATATTGACCTTGCGATTTTTGCCTTACTATCCAAGATGTCTCACAGGTCCTCTGTGTTGCCCCGGGCCTTAGTATTTTTGGCTGAGTGGCGATGGGGTGCGGTCTGGACTTTAGGCTGAAACGCCTCTCTGGCTCGGCCGTGTAGTGGCTGGTCAGCCGCATCGTACACTGGTGAATGGGGTTTCAATGCTTCCTCCTCGAGGTGAGGTAGCAACCTGTGTTTTGGGTAACTCTTGGACGGGCGCTCGAGTTCATGCTCCTCGGCTGTAAGGACTTCGGTCCACCTGTCTACTAGCAAGTCTTGATCAGCATGAAGTTGTTGCTGTTTTTTCTTTAGGATATTTGTCGTGGCCATAAGCTGGCGCTTGAAGCGCTCTTGCTCGGCGGAGTCCTTAGGCACGATAAATTCGTCGTCGCCGAGGCTTGCCTCGTCTTCGGAGAGAGGCATGTAATTGTCCTCCTCCGGTTCTCCCTCTACTGTCTGCTCTGGAGGGCTAGCTTGTTCGTCCTCTAGCTCTACACCGTGCTGGAGGGGATTGTTGTTGTCTTCGGTGCTATCTGGAGTGTTATTATGTCCTGTGCCGGTATCACTGCTCTTGCTGTGGTGGGACTTAGCGTGGCACCGCTGACGTCGGCGCTTGGGTTGCTTCTTGAAGGGGTCATCCTTCACTGTCTCGTCGCCCTTGCCTTCTTTGGGGGTGTCCATGTATATATCATATGATGAGGTGGCGGTCCAGCACCCTGAGGGCGGTGGCTCCTGTTCGTCTCGGGCTTCGTCGTCCATACCGTCGAAGTCTTCGGAGTCGATGTCGAGCATGTCGGTTAAGTCGTCAATAGTGGCTACTAAGTGGGTTGTGGTTGGGCAGCGAATTTCTTCATCGTCCGCATCCCATTCTAGCCGGACATAGTTCGGCCAAGGTTCTCCCGACAGGGAGAGAGACCCTAATGAGTTTAGCACATCTCCGAAAGGTGAGTGCTGAAAGATATCCGCAGAGGTGAACTCCATGATCGACGCCCAGTCGGACTCGATAGGCGCGGATGTAAGCGGCTCGGAGTCCGTGGCCGGAGATGAATCCAGTGGTTCGGCGACACGGCTCTCGTAAGGGGTGAAGTCAGTATCAGGCTCTATCGCCACTGAGAGTGCGGCCTCCATGGAGGGGTCCATCCCTCCGCTCTCGGATGGCGCAACTTGCTCCAGATTGATGGCCGGAGTAGTTGCGGACGCAATCTCCCAAACATTGTCCGACGGTAGAGTTACGTCATGCTCGTCGCGACTGTGCGGCATGTCCGACATGGGATCGAATTCGTCAAAGATCAAGTCTCTGCGGATGTCGGCCGTGTAGTTCAAGTTTCCAAATCTGACCTGATGGCCAGGGGCGTAGCTCTCGATCTGCTCCAGATGGCCAAGCGAATTGGCCCGTAGTGCGAAACCGCCGAATACGAAGTTTTGTCCGGGGAGGAAAGCCTCACCCTGGACCGCATCGCTAGGGATGATCGAAGGAGCCATCAAGCCTTATGGTGACGACACAGTGGAACTCTCAATGAAAGCACCAATGTCGGTGTCAAAACCGGCGAATCTCGGGTAGGGGGTCTCGAACTGTGCGTCTAAGGCGGATGGTAACAGGAGGCAGGGGACACGATGCTTACCCAGGTTCGGGCCCTCTTAATGGAGGTAATACCCTACGTCCTACTTGATAATTCTTGATGATATGAGTATTACAAGAGTTGATCTACCATGAGATCAAAGAGTCTAAAGCCCTAGAAGCTAGCCTATGGTATGATTGTATCTTGTCCTACAGACTAAAACCCTCCGGATTATATAGACACCGGAGGGGGCTAGGGTTACACAAGGTCAGTTACAAAGGAGGAGATATACATATCCGTATTGCCTAGCTTGCCTTCCACGCCAAGTAGAGTCCCATCCGGACACGGGACGAAGTCTTCAATCTCGTATCTTCATAGTCCAACAGTTCGGCCAAAGGATATAGTCCGGCTGTCCGGAGACCCCCCAATCCAGGACTCCCTCAGCAGGGAGGTACCAAAGTAATCCAGGAGTGGATCATTGCACAGCGGTAAAAAAACATCCTGAAATACCTGAAAAGGACTAAGGATATGTTTCTCGTTTATGGAGGTGACAAAGAGCTCGCCGTAAATGGTTACGTCGATGCAAGCTTTGACACTGATCCGGACGATTCTAAATCGCAAACCGGATATGTGTTTATATTGATCGGTGGATCTGTCAGTTGGAGCAGTTCTAAACAAAGCGTCGTGGCGGAATCTACGTGTGAATCTGAATACATAGCTGCTTCGGAAGCAGCAAATGAAGGAGTCTGGATGAAGGAGTTCATATCCGATCTAGGTGCCATACCTAGTGCATCGGGTCCAATGAAAATATTTTGTGACAATACTGGTGCAATTGCCTTGGAAAAGGAATCTAGATTTCACAAGAGAACCAAGCACATCAAGAGATGTTTCAACTCCATCCGGGATCAAGTCCAGGTGGGAGACATAGAGATTTGCAAGATACATACAGATCTGAATGTTGCAGGCCTGTTGACTAAGCCTCTTCCACGAGCAAAACATGATGAGCACCAAGAGTCAATGGGTGTTAGAATCATTACTGTGTAATCTAGATTATTGACTCTAGTGCAAGTGGGAGACTGAAGGAAATATGCCCTAGAGGCAATAATAAAGTTATTATTTATTTCCTTATATCATGATAAATGTTTATTATTCATGCTAGAATTGTATTAACCGGAAACATGATACATGTGTGAATACATAGACAAACAGAGTGTCGCTAGTATGCCTCTACTTGACTAGCTCGTTGATCAAAGATGGTTATGTTTCCTAACCATAGACATGAGTTGTCATTTGATAAACGGGATCACATCATTAGGAAAATGATGTGACTGACTTGACCCATTCCGTTTGCTTAGCACTTGAACGTTTAGTTTACTGCTATTGCTTTCTTCATGACTTATACATGTTCCTATGACTATGAGATTATCAACTCCCGAATACCGGAGGAACACTTTGTGTGCTACCAAACATCACAACGTAACTGGGTGATTATAAAGGTGCTCTACAGGTGTCTCCGATGGTACTTGTTGAGTTGGCATAGATCGAGATTAGGATTTGTCACTCTGATTGTCGGAGAGGTATCTCTGGGCCCTCTCGGTAATGCACATCACTATAAGCCTTGCAAGCAATGGGACTAATGAGTTAGTTACGGGATGATGCATTACAGAATGAGTAAAGAGACTTGCCGGTAACGAGATTGAACTAGCTATTGACATACCGATGATCGAATCTCGGGAAAGTAACATATCGATGACAAAGGGAACAACGTATGTTGTTATGCGGTTCGACCATAAAGATCTTCGTAGAATATGTAGGAGCCAATATGGGCATCCAGGTTCCGCTATTGGTTATTGACTAGAGAAGTGTCTCAGTCATGTCTACATATATACTTCTCGAACCCGTAGGGTCCGCACACTTAAACGTTCGTTGACGATATAGTATTATATGAGTTATGTATGTTGGTGACCGAATCTTGTTCGGAGTTCCGGATAAGATCACGGACATGACGAGGAACTCCGGAATGGTCCGGAGATAAAGATTGATATATGGGATAATAGTGTTTGGTCTCCGGAAGGGTTCCGGAATTCATCGGAAGGGGTTCTGGATGTTTCCCGAAATGTTTGGGTACGAGAACACTATATTTGGGCCAAAGGGGAAAGCCCACAAGGTTTTCGGAAAGCGCAAAAGGAAGTTTTGCGGAGTCCAGGGGTCAGACGCCAGGTGAGAGATTCCGGGATTAGGGGGTCCTTGGACAGCCGGACTGTATACTTTGGCCGGACTATTGGACTATGAAGGTACAAGATTGAGACTTCGTCCCGTGTCCGAATGGGACTCTCCTTTGTGTGGAAGGCAAGCTTGGCGATTCGGATATGTAGATCTCCTCCCTTGTAACCGACTCTGTATAACCCTAGCCCCCTCCAGTGTCTATATAAACCGGAGGGTTTTAGTCCGTAGGACGAACAACAATCATACCATAGGCTAGCTTATAGGGTTTAGCCTCTTCGATATCGTGGTAGATCAACTCTTGTAATACTCATATCATCAAGATCAATCAAGCAGGAAGCAGGGTATTACCGCCATCGAGAGGGCCCGAACCTGGGTAAACATTGTGTCCCCCGCCTCCTGTTACCATCCGCCTTAGCCACACAGTTCGGGACCCCCTACCCGAGATCCGCCGGTTTTGACACCGACATTGGTGCTTTCATTGAGAGTTCCACTGTGCCGTCGTGATAAAGGCTTGATGGCTCCTTCGATCATCGGCAACGATGCGATCCATGGTGAGGTTTCCCTTCCCGAACAAATCTTCATATTCGGCGGCTTCGTACTGCGGGCCAACTCGCTTGGCCATCTGGAGCAGATCGAGAGCTACGCCCCTGGCCATCAGGTCAGGTTTGGAAGCTTGAATTATACTGCCGACATCCGTGGAGACTTGATCTTTGACGGATTCGTACCCATGTCAGGCGCGCTGCACAGTCACGATGAGCATGATTTAGCTCTGCCGTCGGACAGTGTTTGGGAGATCACGGCTGTAGATACTCCGGCCCTCAATCCGGAGCAGATCGCACCGCCCGAGGACGGGTGGATGGACCCCGCCATGGAGGCCGCGCACTCAGCGGCGATAGAGACAAACGCTGACTTCACCTCCTATGAGACATGTGTTGCCGGACACATGGATACGTCCCCGGCCACTGGCTCCGAACCGCTCTCGTCCGTGCCTATCGAATCCGACTGGGCACCGATCATGGAGTTTACCTTCGCGGATATCTTTCAGCACTCGCCCTTGGGCGACGTGCTAAATTCATTACGGTCTCTCTCCTTGTCAGGAGACCCTTGGCCGAACTATGTCCGGCTCGAGTGGGAAGCGGACGACGAAGAAATTCGTTCCCCACCCACCACCCACTTAGTAGCCACTATCGACGACTTAGCCGACATGCTCGATTTTGGCTCCGAATACATCGACGGTATGGACGACGATGCGGGAGACGAACAGGAACCACCGCCCACAGGGCGCTGGACTGCCACCTCATCATATGATATATACATGGTGGACACCCCCAAAGAAAGCGATGGCAATAAGGCAACAGAAGATAATCCCTCCGAGAAGCAATCCAAGAACCAGCGTCATCAGCGCCGCTCTAAGCCCCGCCATAGCAAAAGCCGCGATACCGGCACAAGAGACAATAACACTGCAGATAGTGCCGAAGACGAAGACAATCCCCTCCAGCCAGGCTTCGAGTGCGAGGATGGGCAAGCTAGCCCTAGGGAACAGGTAGCAGACGGAGAATCAGAGGATGACAATTACATGCCTCTCTCCGAAGACGAGGTGAGCCTCGGCAACGAAGAATTTATCATGCCTGAGGATCCCGTCGAAGAGGAGCGCTTCAAGCGCCGGCTTATAGCCATAGCAAAAAGCCTGAAGAAAAAGCAACAACAGCTCCAAGCTGAGCAAGATCTGCTAGCGGATAGATGGACTGAGGTCCTGGCAGCCGAGGAATACGAACTCGAGCGCCCAACCAAAAGTTACCCAGAGCGCAGGTTGCTACCCCACCTTGAGGAGGAAGCATTAAAGCCAACGCTCCCAGCATATGATGCGGCTGATCGGCCACCTCGTGGCCGGGACAAAGCGGCATTTCAGCCCGAAGTCCAGCCCGCACCCCGTCGCCAGTCAAACACCAAGACCCGGGGCAACACGCAGGACCTACGAGACGTATTGAAAAACAAAGCAGGACCCAAAAGATCTATCTATGGATCACGAGGACGCGCCCCAACACGTGACGACGACCGTCACGCTGGTTATACCAAAAGCAAATCCGGCCGGGCCGAACACAGCAGACAAGACTCATATGGACTGCATCATGATATAGCCCGACACAGAGGCGCCGCACACACCCTATGCTTCACTGATGAAGTAATGGATCATGAATTCCTAGAAGGGTTTAAACCCGTGAATATTGAATCATACGATGGCACTACAGACCCCGCGGTATGGATAGAGGATTTCTTCCTCCACATTCACATGGCCTGTGGGGATGATCTACACGCCATGAAGTACCCCCCGTTAAAACTCAAAGGACCGGCTCGGCATTGGCTGAATAGCTTGCTAGCAAACTCCATCGGAAGTTGGGAGAACCTGGCAGACACATTCCTGGACAACTTCCAGGGCACGTATGTGCGACCACCGAATGCTGATGATTTAAGTCACATAACACAACAGCCCAAAGAGTCAGCCAGGAAATTTTGGACTCGGTTCCTAACTAAAAAGAACCAAATTGTGGACTATCCGGATGCCGAAGCCCTAGCGGCCTTTAAACATAACATCTGATATGAGTGGCCCGCATGACATCTCGGCCAAGAGAAGCCAAAGTCCATGGCAGCCCTCACGACACTCATGACCCGCTTCTGCGCGGGCGAGGATAGCTAGTTGGCTCATAGCAACAACACAGCAAGCAATCCTGGCACATCAGAGGCTAGAGACAGCAACGGCAAACCCCGGCGCAACAAACACAAGCGTCACAAACATGGTGAAAGCGCCGAAGACATGACAGTCAATGCCGGATTCAATAGCTCTAAGTCCGGTCATCAGAAAGGGCCACTCAAAAATGACAATTCGGGTCCGTCCAGTCTGGACCACATACTCGACCGTCCATGCCAAATTCATGGTACCCTAGGAACACTAGCCAATCATACCAACAGAGAATGTTGGGTCTTCAAACAAGCCAGCGGGCTAAGCGCCAGAAACAAAGATAAGGGGCCTCAAAGAAATGATAGCGACGAGGAGCCCAGATCACCGAATAGAGGAGGGCAAAAGAAATTTCTCTAGCAAATCCAAACGGTGAACATGGTAAACACCACCCACACTCCCAACCCGGACCGGATGCGCACCCTTAGGGATGTCGACCTAACGGAACCAGTCAGCCCACAATACAAACTAGGGTCGATCACCTTCAACCAAATGGATCGTTCGGTCAACAACAGTCACGGCAATCCAGCCGCACTAGTTCTTGACCCAATAATTGACGGGTTCCACCTCACACGAGTCCTTATGGACGGAGGCAGCAGTCTAAATCAGCTTTACCAGGACACAGTGCGCAAGATGGGCATCGATCATTCGATGATCAATCCCACTAAAGCCACCGTTAGAGGTATTATACCAGGCGGGGAGGCCAGCTGCACCGGCCCCATCGCCCTTGAGGTAGTCTTTGGATCACCATACAATTACCGTGTCGAAAAGTTAGTCTTCCACATCGTCCCTTTTCGCAATGACTATCAGGCACTGCTCGGGCGAATCGCGTTCGCTCGATTCAACGCGGTGCCACATTATGCCTACCGTAAGCTCAAGATGCCCGGTCCGCACGGCGTCATCACGGTTAACGGCAAGGCCTAACTCTCCCTCGGTACCATAGAGTATGCCGCCGCTTTAATAGTAGGAGCAATGGATGGCACCTTTCAGTCAAATCTTCAGTCGACGGCCAAACCCCCGGATTACATTTTCTTTGCAGGCTCGCCTTTGCGCAGACAGCGACATGGAAGCAGCTCGAACGCACAAGGGAATCCTTAGATATTCCCCACAACGTCCATCCGACTATACTTCGGATCCGCATACAGCTTGTTCCCCCTTGGTCTCAGCAGGTTCCACAGTCATATTTCTTTTTTTCACATTACCTGTACTCATATGCATCGACGTACTATTCCAATATAACATGTGGATTATATGACGCTTATTTGCTATTATTTATTATTGCAAATCTTTTATTAAGTGGCATCCATACACCGTGATATGCCTTAAAAATGTCAGGGGCTTCGTTTTACCCATGATACGGCAATAATGTAGCGACCAGACCTAAAACAGTCTGATCTCTGTGCTCTGGTGTCATCCCTGGATCAGTAATGCTGACACCACACAGTACTCGGAGGATTTATAGCAGAGTAGCAATCACACACTTATTACATCGAGTGTCTCAAAAGAGAACTTATTACAATAAGTATGGCTTAAGGCCATCTAATAACTATAACAGCAGAAGGCTTGGAAGATAAGTGAGTCCATCAACTCCAACGGCATCATTGAGTATAGAACCACGACCTAAAAACTCCTTAATCGTCGTCTGAAAAGTCTGCAACATTAACGTTGCAGCCCGAAAACGGGTCAGCACATGGAATATGCTGGCAAGGTAACACATAGAGAGTAATGGAACGAAACAGCTATACTATATGCATATTTGGCTGGTGGAAAGCTCTATGGTTACAGTTTTGCATAAAGCCAATTTTTCCCTACTTCAAAGG
The DNA here is from genome assembly GCF_003073215.2 of Triticum urartu. Taxonomy (NCBI): domain Eukaryota; kingdom Viridiplantae; phylum Streptophyta; class Magnoliopsida; order Poales; family Poaceae; genus Triticum; species Triticum urartu. The sequence continues at coordinate 650,968,351 of NC_053024.1, read as the reverse complement.
AATAAAATTTAATTACTATCATGGTGGTTGTTAAACATTGAGAATGGTTGACAGCATTCTCAATCCCAATTAAGCATCATCATTAACAAAACCCAACAAAATTAATTTAAAGTAACATGTTGAGATTCACATGAAAATCCAGGTACTAGATACTCAAGATGTCCATAACCGGGGACACCGCTAACCATGATTAGTTTATTACACTCTGCAGAGGTTTGCGCACTTTTCCCCACAAGACTCGATCGCCTCCGTTTGTTTTCTCGCACTACATGGTGTTTGAGAAGACGGATGACCGAGACATAGTCTTTCAGAAGCGCTAGCACCTTACGATCGGGTAGACCGTACCACCTACATCCCCTACATCTGCTAGTCTACCACTGTAAGAGTTCGAACAACTTAGTCAACTATGTTAGAGCCCATAATAGCTTGTGGCTGCACACGGAAGTTTCTAGTATGAATAGTCTCATGATCCCTTTGAGCCTGGGTGGCGGTCCAAAAGAAAACAGGCAAGTCCTGGAATACCCAGGTGCCTCAATCCACCCAGATGTGTGTTTAAGTTGCCACCTTAGATAAACCATTAATTAACAATCTCACATTTGTCATGGATTTCACTCACCCAATCCACGTCTACTAGCATAGCATGGCATAATAAGCAAACGTAGAAGTAACTCCCAAAGGTTTGATAATAAACAGGTAATAGGTACTACCTCATCTACTTCCCATCCCACAATTTAATTAGATCCTAATCATGCAATGTGTGAGGTTTGATCTAATGCAATAAAACTGGGTAGTAGAAAAGGTATGATCAAAGTGTTACTTGCCTTGCTGATGATCCGGGAAACCTAGTGATTCAAAGTAACAGGCGGTGCACTCCGGATACTCTATCGCAAACAACAAACGAGCATACAATAAGTACTCATCAAATGCACAGGTAAAACTCAAATAAGAGATCTAACCAGAAGGTTCAACTTAAGAACTCCGGTTGGCAAAAAAAATCGAATCGAACAAAGCAACGAAAGTCAAATGGCGAAAGAAAACAACTTCGTTCTAGTAATCTGGATCTAGGGCAAATTTTACAGTAGCAAAATCTTGTTTAAGTTGGTTAAACGGATAGAGGGTTTCGAGACGAAACTCTAGGCGCTTGAATCGCCTGATTCCGATAAACGAGCGAAAAGTTATACTAAAACGAAAATCGGATCAGGAATCGCGATCAAAAAATAACCGCGGAAAATCCGAGAAAAAGAAAAACGACGAACGGATTAATGAACGAACGTTCGTTATCCAGATCTAAACGATGAACGTGTTCGTTTAAACGAACAAACGAGCGAACGCTCGCTATTTAACCTAAACCAAATAAACCGATCTAATAAAAAAACAAAAACTAAAAAAACGAAAATAAATCGATGGAAAACCGATCGGTTTTCTAAAAAAACGGGCGGCGCAGATTACGAGGCGGCGGTGAACCTCGGCGAGCGTGTGGGCGGGCGGCGGCTCCGGCGGGCGGCGCGGCGGGGCGGCGGCGCGGCGACAGCGGGCGACGAGCGGCGCGGCGACGGCGGGCGGCGAGCGGCGCGGCGATGGCGAGCGGCGCGGCGGGGCGGCGGCGGCGCAGCGCGGGTGCGGGGCTGGGGCGGGGCGCGCGGCTAGGGTTCCCTCCCGGGTGGGCCGGCTTATAAAGCCCCTACGGGCCGGGAGTCCTAGTCGGACACGGCCCGTAGGTCGGTTCCTTTTTTTTTAATAATAATTACGCTCGGAAGGAAAATAAAAAGAAATACTAAACGAACTCCAAAAAATCCCGAAATAAATTTTCTCGGGCTTCTAAAATCAAGCCCGACAAAGTGAACATTTATTTGGGCCTAAATGCAATTTTGAAAAACGCAATTTTTTTCCTAAATTCAAATAAAACACCAAAAAAACTTCAGAATAAAATCTTATTTGATTTTATTATTAAATCCTCAATATTTCTTTATTTTGGGAAAGTCATTTTATTCCCTCTCTCATATTTTTTTGTAATAGAAATAATTGATGATAAATAAAATCAAATGATCCTATTCTCAAAATTTGAGAAAACTCAAATATGAAAATAACGAAATCCCCAACTCTCTCCGTTGGTCATTGAGTTGCGTAGATTTTCTAGGATCAACCAAAATGCAAAATAAAATATGATATGCATTGATGATCTAATGTATAACATTCCAAATTGAAAATTTGGGATGTTACAAATAAAGTCCGAACACCTTCATGGAAGTTCGGCACCCCGAACTTATGGCATTATATGCATCAGCTCTGAATCATGTCTTGGGTCAAATGTTGGGTTTGCCCGGCTCCCATGTTTTGCTGCCTTACGTTCTGCTATATCGGCTAAGGCGGCTTAGGGAGAACTACTGCGATTGTGTCCTGATTCTTCTGGATGAGCACCTTAGTAGAGAAAGCCGAAAACTGACTGTCATGATACGGCGAGAGCTGGTCAGCTGTTCGAGAGGTTGTAAAATATTTAAGGATTTCTCCCGCATAATTCCATAACCAATGCAGCATGCGATGGATCGGTTCTTCTTCCAATCAGGTTCCTATAGAGCCCCTCGCGTGGTCTTCTGAACACTAGGGGATGCGCCTACCTTCATTTCCTAATGCTCCTATGGCTAAGTGAGAGTGATAAAGCCCTATAGTCCGATTGCCTGGTTCGCTATGTTGAACACCTCCTTCAAAGGACCCAAAACCGGGATAAAGAGTGATCAGGTTTATCCCGAACACCCCCGTATTTCTTACGAGGGGGCAGAAGCCGATGACTGGCCAACTCTCAGGTTTAATATATAAAACGGCTGCGCAGGAGGGTAAACTTTTATAACAAGCAATAAATAATAGAAATGACCTTGTTCAAACATTACAAAGGACAACATGACTATATTCATGGAAATATAATGTCCTTGGTGCATTGCTCCGCTGCAAGGCAGGATCCTTTCAGGACACTTTCATAATACAATTCGGGCTTGCGGTGCTCCTTTCCCTATGGCGGTCCCTCGGTCATCAGCTTTTCAGCATCCATCTTCCCCCAGTGCACCTTTGCGCGGGCAAAGGCCATTCATGCACCTTCTATACAGACCGACCGCTTGATGTCGTCAAGTCGAGGGCAGGCACTAACAAGTCGTTTCACGACCTGAAGTAGTGATAACACACAAGTATAGGGGATCGCAATAGCTTTCGAGGGTAGAGTATTCAACCCAAATTTATTGATTCGACACAAGGGGAGCCAAAGAATATTCTCAAGTATTAGCAGCTGAGTTGTCAATTCAACCACATGTGGAAACTTAATATCTGTAGCAATGTGTTTAGTAGCAAAGTAATATGATAGTGATGGTAACGGTAACAAAAGAGTAACGAAAGCAAAGCAATGTTTTTGGTATTTTGTAGTGATTGTAACAGTAGCAACGGAAAAGTAAATAAACGTAAACCAGTATATGGAAAGCTCATAGGCATCGGATCAGTGATGGATAATTATGCCGGTTGTGGTTCATCATGTAACAGTCATAACATAGGGTGACACAGAACTAGCTCCAATTCATTGATATAATGTAGGCATGTATTCCGAATATAGTCATACGTGCTTATGGAAAAGAACTTGCATGACAACTTTTGTCCTACCCTCCCATGGCAGCAGGGTCCTAATGGAAACTAAGGGATATCAAGGCCTCCTTTTAATAGAGAACCGGAACAAAGCATTAGCACATAGTGAATACATGAACTCCTCAAACTAAGGTCATCACCGGTAAGTATCCCGATTATTGTCACTTCGGGGTTAACGGATCATAACACATAATAGGTGACTATAGACTTGCAAGATAGGATCAAGAACTCTCATATATTGATGAAAACATAATAGGTTCATATCTGAAATCATGGCACTCGGGCCCTAGTGACAAGCATTAATCATAGCAAAGTCATAGCAATATCAATCTCAGAACATAGTGGATACTAGGGATCAAACCCTAAAAAATCTAACTCGATTACATGGTAAACCTCATCCAACCCATCACCGTCCAGCAAGCCTATGATGGAATTACTCATGCACGGCAGTGAGCATCATGAAATTGGTGATGGAGGATGGTCGATGTTGACGATGGCAACGAATCCCCCTCTCCGGAGCCCCGAACGGACTCCAGATCAGCCCTCCCGAGAGGTTTTAGGGCTTGGCGGCGGCTCCGTATCATAAAACGCGATGAAATCTTCTCTCTATTTTTTTCTCCCCGAAAGCAGTTATATAGAGTTGGAGTTGGAGTCGGGAGGTCTTCAGGGGGGCCACGAGGTAGGGGGCGCGCCCTAGGGGGGCGCCCCCCACCCTCGTGAGAAGGGTGTGGGCCCCCTGGTCTTCTTCTTTGACGAGGATTTTTTATTATTTCCAAAAAGACGCTCCGTGGGGTTTCAGGTCATTCTGAGAACTTTTGTTTCTGCACATAAATAACACCATGGCAATTCTGCGAAAAACAGCGTCAGTCCGGGTTAGTTCCATTCAAATCATACAAGTTAGAGTCCAAAACAAGGGCAAAAGTGTTTGGAAAAGTAGATACGACGGAGACGTATCAACTCCCCCAAGCTTAAACCCTTGCTTGTCCTCAAGCAATTCAGTTGACAAACTAAAAGAAATAAAGAAAAACTTTTACAAACTTTGTTTGCTCTTGTTGTTGTAAATATGTCAAGCTAGCATTCATGTTTTCAGCAAAGATTATAACTAACCACATTTACAGTAATTCTCAGGTCTCGTGATTACCCATATAAATAGCATAATCAAATAGAAAGTCATAATAATAAATCTCGGATGACAACACTTTCTCAAAACAATCATAATATGATATAACAAGATGGTATCTCGCTAGCCCTTTCTAAGACCGCAAAACATAAATGCAGAGCACCTTTAAAGATCAAGGACTGACTAGACATTGTAATTCATGGTAAAAGAGATCCAATCATAGTCACACCCAATATAAATTAACAATAATGAATGCAAATGACAGCTGTGCTCTCCAACTAGTGCTTTTAATAAGGGGGTGATGACTCAACATAAAAGTAAATAGATAGGCCCTTCGCAGACGGAAGCAGGGATTTGTAGAGGTGCCAGAGCTCGGTTTTGAAATAGGGGTGAATAATATTTTGAGCGGTATACTTTCATTGTCAACATAACAACCAAGAGATGGCGATATCTTCCATGCTACACACATTATAGGCGGTTCCCAAACAGAATGGTAAAGTTTATACTCCCCCTCCACCAACAAACATCAATCCATGGCTTGCTCGAAACAACGAGTGCCTCCAACATACATCAGGTCCCAGGGGGAGTTTTGTTTTGCAATTATTTTTGATTTAATTTGCATAAAGCATGGGACTGGGCATCCTGGTGACCAGCCATTTATCTCGTGAGTGAGGAGCGGAGTCCACTACTCTTGAGAATAACCCGCCTAACACGGAAGATACAGACAGCCCTAGTTGATACATGAGCTATTCGAGCATACAAAATGATGACCCACACGCATAGGGGATCTATCATAGTCCTTTCGATAAGTAAGAGTGTCGAACCCAACGAGGAGCAGAAGGAAATGATAAGCGGTTTTCAGCAAGGTATTCTCTGCAAGTACTGAAATAAGTGGTAACAGATAGTTTTGTGATAAGATAGATTGTAACGAGCAACAAGTAACAAAAGGTGAATAAAGTGCAGCAAGGTGGCCTAATCCTTTTGTAGCAAAGGACAAGCCGAAACAAACTCTTATAATAGGGAAAGCGCTCCCGAGGACACATGGGAATATCGTCAAGCTAGTTTTCATCACGTTTATATGATTCGCGTTCGATACTTTGATAATTTGATATGTGGGTGGACCGGTGCTTGGGTGCTGTTCTTACTTGAACAAGCATCCCACTTATGATTAACCTCTATTGCAAGCATCCGCAACTACAACAAAAGTATTAAGGTAAACCTAACCATAGCATGAAACATATGGATCCAAATCAGCCCCTTACGAAGCAACGCATAAACTAGGGTTTAAGCTTCTGTCACTCTAGCAACCCATCATCTACTTATTACTTCCCAATGCCTTCCTCTAGGCCCAAATAATGGTGAAGTGTTATGTAGTCGACGTTCACATAACACCACTAGAGGCTAGACAACATACATCTTATCAAAATATCAAACGAATACCAAATTCACATGACTACTCATAGCAAGACTTCTCCCTTGTCCTGAGGAACGAACGTAATTACTCACAAAGCATATTCATGTTCATAATCAAAGGGGTAATAATATGCATATAGGATCTGAACATATGATCTTCCACCAATTAAACCAACTAGCATCAACTACAAGGAGTAATAAACACTACTAGCAACCTACTTGCACCAACCCCGGACTTTGAGACAAGAATTGGATACAAGAGATGAACTAGGGTTTGGAGATGAGATGGTGCTAGTGAAGATGTTAATGGAGATTGCCCTATCCCGATGAGAGGAGCGTTGGTGATGACGATGGTGATGATTTCCCCCTCCCGGAGGGAAGTTTCCCTGGCAGAACAGCTCTGTCGGAGCTCTAGATTGGATCCGCCAAGGTTCCGCCTCGTGGCGGCGGAGTTTCGTCCCGAAAAGTTCCTCCTTCTTTTTTTTTCATCGAAAGACCTCATATAGGAGAAGATGGGCATCGGAGAGCCACCAGGGGGCCCACGAGGTAGGGGGCGCGCCCTAGGGGGGGGCGCCCCCATCCTCGTGAGAAGGGTGTGGGCCCCCTGGCCTTAATCTTTGGTGTGGAATTTTCTTTATTTCTTTTAAGATGTTTCGTGGAGTTTCAGGACTTTTGGAGTTGCGCAGAATAGGTCTCTAATATTTGCTCCTTTTCCAGACCAGAATTCCAGCTGTCGGCATTCTCCCTCCTTATGTAAACCTTGTAAAATAAGAGAGAATAGCCATAAGTATTGTGACATAGAGTGAAATAATAGTCCATAATGTGATAAATATCGATATAAAAGCATGATGCAAAATGGACATATCAACTCCCCCAAGCTTAGACCTTGCTTGTCCTCAAGCGAAAAGCCGATAACAATAAATATGTCCTCATGTTTAGAGGTAGAAGCGTCGATAAAAATAAAATACGGACATGAAGGCATCATGATTATTCTCATAACAGCAACATATATAGATTTTGTCATATGATTACTTATGTTCAAGTGATGATCTATTCACAATGCAAAAGTATAAATCATAAACCTTATTGGGATCCAACAAACTATAATCTCAGTCATTGAAGCAATTGCAATTTATCATAACATTGGAAAGAGTCTATGTCAGAGCTAAAAAGCAAGTCCACATACTCAACTATCATTTAGTCCTCCATAATTGCTAACACTCACGCGATACTTGTGGTTACGGAGTTTTAATCGGACACCGAGAAAGATAGGGGCTTATAGTTTTGCCCCACAACCTTTTACCTCAACGGTAATGTCAACAATAATGGTTCATGCTCCCCTACATCAAATTAGATATATATATATCATGTTCTTTCCAACATGCTGAGCTTGCCAAAGGATAAAATAAGAAAGAAAAGGTGAAGATCACCATGACTCTTGCATAAGGTAGAGGATAATAATAAAAGATAGGCCCTTCGCAGAGGGAAGCAGAGGTTGCCATGCGCTTTTATGGTTGGACATATAAAATCTCAATGAGAAAGAACGTCACTTTATATTGCCCCTTCTGATATGAACCTTTATTATGCAGTCCGTCGCTTTTATTACTTCCACATCACAAGATCGTATAAAGCTTATTTCTCCCACACCAATCAATCATACATATTTAGAGCAATTTTTATTGCTTTGCACCAATGACAACTTACTTGAAGGATCTTACTCAATCCATAGGTAGATATGGTGGACTCTCATGGCAAAACTGGTTTAGGGATTTTGGAAGCACAAGTAGTATTTCTACTTAGTGCTGAGAATTTGGCTAGCATGAGGGGGAAAGGCAAGCTCAACAAGTTAGAGGATCCATGACAACATACTTTATCTCAGATATAAGAAATACATAACTCATTATGTTGTCTTCCTTGTCCAACATCAACTCTTTAGCATGTCATATTTTAATGAGTGCTCCCAATCATAAAAGATGTCAATGATAATATATCTATATGTGAAAACCTCTCTTTCCTTAGTACTTCCTATTAATTGCAACAATGACCAAAGCTATGTCTGCCAACTCCCAACAACTTTTAATCATCATACTCTTTCTATGTGAAGTCATTACTCTCAATAAGATCAATATGAACTTTTTGTTTCTTTTATTCTTTTTCTCTTTTCTTTTATTCACCCAAGATCATGGCAAAATAATCAAGCCCTTGACTCAACACTAATCTTTATTATATATAACTCACGGACTCGATTGCATAGAGAGATCATAAAGCAAAACTCAAAACTAGATCATGCCATAAACTTTATTCTACTAGATCAAGATACTACTAATAGGATCGAACTAAGAAAAACAGTAAAGATAGGAGTTGTGATTGTGATATGATGCCGGGGCACCTCCCCCAAGCTTGGAAGTTGCCAAGGGGAGTGCCCATACCCATGTGATCATGTCTCCTTTGTTGGAGGTGTAATATTCTTAGCGATTATTCCTCTCAGGATACGGTTCTCCTCCTCGAGCTTATTGACTTGCTGCTTGAGGTCCATTATTTCCTTACGAAGTTTTCCTGTGACAGCTAAAGCTCCTTGCACCCAAGGGTGTTGCATAGCTGCGGGAGAACAAGTGACACTCCTCTTCATATTTTCATAAGTAAGAAATCTAACATTAGAAGGGATAACCGAATTTGGAATAGCTGAGCTCGAAGTTCCCCCATTGTGAACCCAGCTCGGAGGCGAGAGGTGACTTCTTGATCCTCCATAGCATCTACTCTCATCAAGTCAGCCTCCATCTCCTCCTCCGTTGCTGGCCCAAAGTGGTCAGCATCGCTGTTTGCCCTTGGTTCCGGTGCCGGATTAGATACCCGGCTCTCCCCGATTGACTCTTGAGAAGACATCTTGCTCTAATCTGCAGCAGCAACAGCTCGAAAACAAAAACAGAGGAAATTTGCGTGATACGGGAGTCAAAACCCCCGGGAGATTATATAATGAATTTTTACCGACCAAAATACGTAACGTGCAAGAAAACGGAGTCTGGAAGGCACACGAGGCGCTCACGAGGTAGGGGGCGTGCCCAGGGGATAGGGCGCGCCCACCACCCTCGTGGGGCCCTCGTGTCCTTCCCGACTGCTACTTATTTTCCTATTTTTCTAAATATTCCAAAACGGAGAAATATTGCCTTAGAAATTGTTTTGGAGTCGGTTTACTTATCGTACCACATACCTATTCCTTTTCGGAGTCTGAAACATTCCGGAAAGTGTCTCTTATGTATTCATCCGGGGTTATGGTTTCAATAATATTGGTTTCAACATTTATGGGATTACCTGAGATATAATGTTTGATTCTTTGACCGTTTACCACCTTCGGATTTGTGCCTTCGAAGTTGTTGATTTTTATGGCACCGGAACAATAGACTTCCTTGATAACATAGGGGCCTTCCCATTTAGAGAGAAGTTTTCCTGCAAAAAATCTTAAACGAGAGTTGTATAGCAATACATAATCACCTACATTAAACTCACGCTTTTGTATCCTTTTGTCATGCCATCTTTTAACTTTTTCTTTAAACAACTTGGCATTTTCATAAGCTTGGGTTCTCCATTCATCAAGTGAGCTAATATCAAATAACCTCTTTTCACCGGCAGGTTTAAAATCATAGTTAAGCTCTTTAATAGCCCAATATGCCTTATGTTCTAGTTCGATAGGTAAGTGACATGCTTTTCCATAAACCATTTTATATGGAGACATACCCACAGGATTTTTATATGCAGTTCTATAAGCCCATAATGCATCATCAAGTTTCTTGGACCAATTCTTTCTAGACCTATTAACAGTCTTTTGCAAAATTAATTTGAGCTCTCTATTGCTCAACTCTACTTGACCACTAGACTGTTGGTGATAAGGAGACGCAATTCTATGATTAACATCATATTTAGCAAGCATTTTACGGAAAGCACCATGAATAAAGTGTGAACCACCATCAGTCATTAAACATCTAGGGACTCCAAACCTCGGAAAAATAACTTCTTTAAGCATTTTAATAGAAGTGTTATGATCAGCACTACTAGTTGGAATAGCTTCTACCCACTTAGTAACGTAATCAACAGCAACTAGAATATGTGTGTATCCATTAGAGGCAGGAAAAGGTCCCATATAATCAAAGCCCCAAACATCAAACGGTTCAATAACAAGTGAATAATTAATAGGCATTTCTTGACGTCTACTAATATTAACAATTCTTTGACATTCATCACAAGACAAGACAAACTTACGGGCATCCTTGAAGAGAGTAGGCCAATAAAAACCAGATTGCAATACCTTATGTGCAGTTCTATCTCCAACGTGGTGTCCTCCATAAGACTCGGAGTGACACTTGCGTAGGATCTGTTCCTATTCATGCTCAGGTACACAACGTCTAATAACACCATCTACTCCTTCTTTATAAAGATGTGGGTCATCCCAGAAGTAATGTCTCAAATCATAGAAGAACTTTTTTCTTTTGCTGGTATGTGAAGCTAGGTGGTATAAACTTAGCAACAATATAATTAGCATAATCAGCATACCATGGAGTACTACGAGAAGTTCTTATAAAATTCAATTGTTCATCAGGAAAGCTATCATTAATAGGTAGTGGGTCATCAAGAATATTTTCTAACCTAGACAAGTTGTCTACAACGGGGTTCTCAGCTCCCTTTCTATCAACAATATGCAAATCAAATTCTTGTAGCAAGAGAACCCATCTAATAAGTCTAGGTTTAGCATCTTTCTTTTCCATAAGATATTTAATAGCAGCATGATCTGTTTGAATAGTTACTTTAGAATCAACAATATAAGATCTGAACTTATCACAAGCAAATACAACTGCTAAAAGCTCTTTTTCAGTAGTAGCATAATTTCTTTGAGCATTGTCTAGAGTCTTACTAGCATAATGAATAAGATTTAATTTCTTGTCAACTCTTTGCCCTAGAACAACACCTACAACATAATCACTAGCATCACACATAATTTCAAAGGGTAGGTTCCAATCAGGTGGCTGAACAACAGGTGTAGTGACTAATGCTTTCTTAAGTATTTCAAATGCTTCTACACAATCATCATCAAAGACAAATGGTATGTCTTTTTTCAATAAATTAGTCAAAGGCCGAGAAATTTTTGAGAAGTCCTTTATGAACCTCCTGTAAAATCCGGTGTGACCAAGGAAACTTCTTATACCTTTGATGTCCTTGGGACATGGCATCTTTTCAATAGCATCAACCTTGGCTTTATCAACTTCAATACCTCTTTCAGAAACTTTGTGCCCCAAGACAATACCTTCATTAACCATAAAGTGGCACTTTTCCAATTCAAGACAAGATTAGTTTCTTCACATCTCTGCAAAACTCGATCAAAATTGCTCAGGCAATCATCAAAAGAGGAACCATAGACGGAAAAGTCATCCATGAAAACCTCACAAATCTTTTCACAAAAGTCAGAGAATATAGCCATCATGCATGTTTGAAAGGTAGCAGGTGCATTACATAAACCAAAAGGCATACGTCTATAAGCAAAAGTACCAAAAGGGCATGTAAAGGTAGTCTTTGATTGATCTCTAGCCGACACAGGTATTTGAGAGAAACCAGAATAACCATCTAGAAAGCAATAGTGTGTATGTTTGCATAATCTTTCTAGCATTTGATCAATAAAAGGTAAGGGGTAATGATCTTTCTTAGTAGCTTTATTTAATTTGCGGAAATCAATTACCATCCTATAACATGTGATAATTCTTTGTGGAATCAATTCATCTTTATCATTAGGAACAACAGTAATACCTCCCTTCTTAGGGACACAATGGACAGGACTTACCCACTCACTATCAGCAACGGGATAGATTATACCTGCCTCCAGAAGCTTTAGTATTTCTTTTCTTACCACTTCTTTCATCTTAGGATTCAGACGTCGTTGAGGATCACGAACTGGTTTGGCATCTACTTCCAAATTTATTTTATGTTGACATAGAGTGGGACTAATGCCCTTAAGATCATCAAGAGTATATCCAATAGCAGCACGGTGCTTCTTTAGAGTTTTCAATAATCTTTCTTCTTCATGCTCTGAAAGGTTAGCACTAATGATAACAGGATATATCTTCTTTTCATCAAGATAAGCATATTTAAGATTATCAGGCAAAGGTTTGAGCTCAAACACGGGATCACCCTTGGGTGGAGGTGGATCCCCTAAAATTTCAACAGGCAAGTTGTGATGCAGAATAGGTTCCTGTTTAAAGAATACTTCATCTATTTCCCTTCTTTCTTTCATAAAAATATCATTTTTCATGGTCTAGCAAATAGTGTTCTAAAGGATCACTAGGAGGTACAGCAATAGAAGCTAGACCAATAATTTCAACCTTACTAGGTAATTCTTCCTCACTATGTTGTTTACTAAATTTAGAGAAATTAAACTCATGAACCATATCATCCAAGCCAACAGTAACAATATTCTTAGTGCAGTCTATGGTAGCATTGACAGTATTTAAGAAGGGTCTACCCAATATAATGGGGCAAAAGCTATCTTGCGGAGAAGTAAGAACAAGAAAATCAGCAGGATATTTAGTTTCCCACACAAGACTTCAACATCTCTAACAATTCCAACTGGTGCAATAGTATCTCTATTAGCAAGTTTAATAGTAACATCAATATATTCTAACTCAACAGGTGCAATTTCATTCTTAATTTCTTTGTATAAGTCATGAGGTATAACACTAGCACTAGCACCCATATTACATAAGCCATGATAACAATGATCTCCTATTTTAACAGAAATAACAGGCACGCCTACCACGGGTCTATGTTTATCCTTATCACAAGGTTTAGCAATTCTAGCAGTTTCACCTTCGAACTGAATAACCTGCCCATCAATATTATCAAACAAGAGATCTTTAACAATAGCAATATTAGGTTCTACTTTAACTTGTTCAGGAGGTGTATAATTTCTAATATTACTTTTACGAACAACAGTTGAAGCTTTAGCATGATCCTTTATTCTAACAGGGAAAGGTGGTTTCTCAATATAAGTAGGAACAATAGGATCATTGTAAGTGACTGTCTTTTCTTCAACTTTAATAGGTGCAGCTACTTTTACTTATATGGGAGGATGATATTTAAACCACTTCTCCTTAGGGAGATCAACATAAGTAGCAAAAGATTCACAGAAAGAAGCTACTATCTCAGAGTCAAGTCCATATTTAGTGCTAAACTTACGGAAAATATCGGTATCCATAAAAGATTTAACACAATCAAACTTAGGTGTCATACCTGACTCCTTACCTTCGTCGAGGTCCCAATCTTCAGAGTTGCATTTAATTCTATCCAATAAATTCCATCTGAATTCAATAGTCTTCATCATAAAAGAGCCAGCACAAGAAGTATCGAGCATGGTGCTATTGTTTTCAGAAAGCCGAGCATAAAAACTTTGCATAATTATTTCTCTTGAGAGCTCATGATTGGGGCATGAATATAACATTGATTTAAGCCTCCCCCAAGCTTGAGCGATGCTTTCTCCTTCGCGAGGCCAAAAATTATATATATAATTGTGATCACGATGAACAAGATGCATAAGGCAATACTTTTGATGAAATTCCAGCTTCAATCTCTTATAGTCCCATGATCTCATATAATCACATAGCCTATACCATATCAATGCGTCTCCCTTCAAAGATAAAGGGAAGACCTTCTTCTTAGCAACATCATTGGGTATACCTGCAAGCTTAAATAATCCACAAACTTCATCCACATATATTAAGTGCTCATCAGGATGCTTTGTTCCATCTCCTGTAAAAGGGTTATCTAGCAGTTTTTCTATCATACCCGAAGGATACTCATAAGGAATTTCATTTTCAATAGGTTCAGTAGGTTGAGGAGCAACTCTTTGCTCTACTGGACGGGGTGAAGATACCCCGAACAAGCCCCTCAGAGAATTGCTTTCCATAGTAACAAGTGACAGTAAATTTCAACACACTATATAAATTTTTCCATACCAAATTCCACCTACCAAAGGCGCTACACTCCCCGCCAACGGCGCCAGAAAAGAGTCTTGATGACCCACAAGTATAGGGGATCTATCGTAGTCCTTTCGATAAGTAAGAGTGTCGAACCCAACGAGGAGCAGAAGGAAATGATAAGCGGTTTTCAGCAAGGTATTCTCTGCAAGTACTGAAATAAGTGGTAACAGATAGTTTTGTGATAAGATAGATTGTAATGAGCAACAAGTAACAAAAAGTAAATAAAGTGCAGCAAGGTGGCCTAATCCTTTTGTAGCAAAGGACAAGCCGGAACAAACTCTTATAATACGAAAAGCGCTCCCGAGGACACATGGGAATATCGTCAAGCTAGTTTTCATCACGTTCATATGATTCGCGTTCGATACTTTGATAATTTGATATGTGGGTGGACCGGTGCTTGGGTGTTGTTCTTACTTGAACAAGCATCCCACTTATAATTAACCTCTATTGCAATCATCCGCAACTACAACAAAAGTATTAAGGTAAACCTAACCATAGCATGAAACATATGGATCCAAATCAGCCCCTTACGAAGCAACACATAAACTAGGGTTTAAGCTTCTATCACTCTAGCAACCCATCATCTACTTATTACTTCCCAATGCCTTCCTCTAGGACCAAATAATGGTGAAGTGTTATGTAGTCGACGTTCACATAACACCACTAGAGGCTAGACAACATACATCTTATCAAAATATCAAACGAATACCAAATTCACATGACTACTCATAGCAATACTTCTCCCTTGTCCTCAGGAACGAACGTAATTACTCACAAAGCATATTCTTGTTCATAATCAGAGGGGTAATAATATGCATATAGGATCTGAACATATGATCTTCCACCAATTAAACCAACTAGCATCAACTACAAGGAGTAATCAACACTACTAGCAACCTACTAGCACCAATCCCGGACTTTGAGACAAGAATTGGATACAAGAGATGAACTAGGGTTTGGAGATGAGATGGTGCTGGTGAAGATGTTGATGGAGATTTCCCTCTCCCGATGAGAGGAGTGTTGGTGATGACGATGGTGATGATTTCCCCCTCCCGGAGGGAAGTTTCCCCGGCAGAACAGCTCTGCCGGAGCTCTAGATTGGATCCGCCAAGGTTCCGCCTCGTGGCGGCGGAGTTTCGTCCCGAAAAGTTCCTCCTTCTTTTTTTCTCATCGAATGGCCTCATATAGGAGAAGATGGGAATCGGAGAGCCACCAGGGGGGCCACGAGGTAGGGGGCGCGCCCTAGGGGGGGCGCCCCCCACCCTCGTGAGAAGGGTGTGGGCCCCCTGGCCTTCATCTTTGGTGTGGATTTTTCTTTATTTCTTTAAGACATTCCGTGGAGTTTCAGTACTTTTGGAGTTGCGCAAAATAGGTCTCTAATATTTGCTCCTTTTCCAGAACAGAATTCCAGCTGCCGGCATTCTCCCTCCTTATGTAAACCTTGTAAAATAAGAGAGAATAGCCATAAGTATTGTGACATAAAGTGAAATAACAGTCCATAATGCGATAAATATCAATATAAAAGCATGATGCAAAATGGACATATCACAAAATAGGATGATTATTTGAAGGTTTAGAGTTTGGCACATACAAATTTACTTGGAACGGCAGGTAGATACCGCATATAGGAAGGTATAGTGGACTCATCTGGAATAACTTTGGGGTTTAAAGGATTGGATGCACAAGCAGTATTCCCGCTTAGTACAGGTGAAGGCTAGCAAAAGACTGGGAAGCGACCAACTAGAGAGCGACAACAGCCATGTACATGCATTAAAATTAATAAACATTGGATGCAAGCATGAGTAGGATATAATCCACCATGAACATAAATATCGTGAAGGCTATGTTGATTTGTTTCAACTACATGCGCGAACATGCGCCAAGTCAAGTCACTTAAATCATTCAGAGGAGGATACCACCCTATCATACCACATCATAACCATTTTAATAGCATGTTGGCACGCAAGGTAAACCATTATAACTCATAACTAATCAAGCATGGCACAAGCAACTATGATCTCTAATTGTCATTGCAAACATGTTTATTCATAACAAGCTGAATCAAGAACGATGAACTCATCATATTTACAAAAATAAAAGAGGTCGAGTTCATACCATCTTTTCTCGTCTCAGTCAGTCCATCATAAATCATCATAATTGCCTTTCGCTTGCACGACCGAACGATGTGGATAATAATAAGAGTGCACGTGCATTGGACTAAGCTGGAATCTGCGAGCATTCAATAAACAAGAGAAGACAAAGCAATATGGGCTCTTTTTTCAAATAAACAACAATGCATATAAGAGCCACTTCAACAATTTAATCATGGTCTTCTCCTACTAACCCCCAAAGAAAAGAAAAGAAATAAAACTATTTACACGGGAAAGCTCCCAACAAGCAAAAGAAGAACATGAAATCTTTTTGGGTTTTCTTTTTAATTACTACTACAAGCATGGAAAGTAAATTACTACTAATTTTTTTTGGTTTTTCTTAAGGTTTATTAAACACACAAGAAGAAAGCATAAAAGGAAATAAACTAGCATGGATGATACAATGAAAAAGTATGAGCACCGACATCTAGCAATGAGTGTGTGTGAACATAAATGTAATGTCGGTGGGAAATACGTACTCCCCCAAGCTTAGGCTTTTGGCCTAAGTTGGTCTATGGCCATGGCTGGCCTGGCTGATATCCGTAGTAAAAGTTGGGGTCGTACTGGGATGCAGCGGCTATCGCCTCTTGAGCTGCAGTGTGGCGACGAGCGGCCTCTGCTCTCCTATCGTACTCATCTGCTTCCTCTCTGATAATAGTATATCCTCCTCTTGCCTGATAATCAAAGAAAGCAGGAGCAGGAAGAGTAATATGGACAGCACGACGTCTGTCAAAGATTAGTCGGTACTGGAGAGGTGATTCGTTCCTCTCGACAAAATGGTGAGAAACCATAGAATCAAAATCTAAGTAAGCAGGAGGCAACTCCATGTCTCCTTCACGAACGTCTATCTCAAGAAATTTAGCTAAGCGGGCTACATAAATTCCTCCAAAGAAATCTCCATTATATCTATTATGATGCAACCTACGAGCTACAATGGCTCCCATATGATAAGATTGGTCTCCTGACACGGCACTCCTGAGAATGCTAAGGTCAGGGACACACATGTGACATGCTTCATCCTTAGCATTTATGCACCTACCTATGAAGAGAGGAAAATAATGTATAGCAGGAAAGTGAATGCTCCCTATGGTAGCTTGCGTTATATCTCTAGATTCCCCTACAGTTATACTAGCAAGAAAGTTTCTAAATTCAGATTTAGGGGGATCCCTGACACTACCCCATTGTGCAAGTTTGCAAGCAAAGGTGAAATCCTCTAAGTCCATGGTATAAGATTTGTCATAAAGATCAAACATGACTGAAGGAGAATTACACGAAGATGAATACTCAAACCTCCTCACAAAAGAGCTTGTGAGATCATGATACTAGGGGCATTTGTCTGCCTCAAGTCCTCAAGACCGGCATTACGCAAATATGTGTTAAATTCTTCTTTAATTCCCGCTCGATCCATAAAATTTTCAGAAGGCCACTCACAAGGACGCACTGGAGCGTCTCTTGGTGGCTCTTCATCAGCATCAGGCATTGCAAGCCTGGGTCCTTGCTTCCTTGAAGAACCACCTTGGAACATATTCCTAAACATATTTCTTCCTCTGAAAAATTCTGAAAATTTTTAGTAACTTCAAAATTAAAGTAAACCAAACTCAATAATATTGATAGCAACAACTCCTACAAGTGTCTAGGGCCTATATCATGCATCAAAACTACTTTTGACCATATAAATTTGACATGGAAGCTCAAGAACAGGGTCACCTAAGCAGCAAAAATTTGCAATGAGTAAAGCACTAGAAGAAAAACTAATTGGACCAATGGAGGAGTCACATACCAAGGAACAATCTCCCCAAGCAGTTTTGTGAGAGGTGCTTTGAGCTAGGAGATCGAAAATGGCGGCAAAGAGGGATGGAACTCGTGCTTGAGTTGGTTTTTCGTGTTTGTGGGAGGAAGAAGAAGAGGATGGGTGCAGGAATAAGTGGAGGAGGGCCACCATGGGCCCATGAGGCAGGGGGGCGTGCCCTAGGGGGTGGCCCCTCTGGTGTGTTATTTGTTCCATAAATCCTCAAATATTCTAGAAAAAATCATATTTAATTTTCAGGGCATTTGGAGAACTTTTATTTTCGAGGTATTTTTATATTGCACGGATAATCAGATAACAGACAGAAAACTATTTATTTTTACTTTATTTAATATAAATAACAGAAAGTATAGAGAGGGTACAGAAGGTTGTGCTTCTAGTTTCATCCATCTCATGCTCGTCAAAAGGAATCCACTAACAAGGTTGATCAAGTCTTGTTAACAAACTCATTTCGATTAACATGAAACCGGAGAAATTTCGAATAACACTAGGTTACCTCAACGGGGATATGCACATCCCCAATAATAAGTATATCATATTTCTTCTTGAAAGTGGGAAGAGGAAATTCAAAACCTCCAAATATAATCGATGGAATTTTTCCGATAGAATTGATACTATGAACTTGAGGTTGTTTTCTCGGAAAATGTACCATATGCTCATTACCATTAATATGAAAAGTGACATTGCCTTTGTTGCAATCAATAACAGCCCCTACAGTATTAAGAAAAGGTCTTCCAAGAATAATAGACATATTATCGTCCTCGGGAATATCAAGAATAACAAAGTCTATTAAAATAGTAACATTTGCAAGTACAACAGGCACATCCTCACAAATACCGATAGGTATAGTAGTTGATTTATTAGCCATTTGCAAAGATATTTCAGTAGGTGTCAACTTATTCAAGTCAAGTCTACAATATAAAGAGAGAGGCCTAACACTAACACCGGCTCCAAGATCACATAAAGCAGTTTTAACATAGTTTCTTTTAATGGAGCATGGTATAGTAGGTACTCCGGGATCTCCAAGTTTCTTTGGTATTCCACCTTTAAAAGTATATTTAGCAAGCATGGTGGAAATTTCAGCTTCTGGTATCTTTCTTTTATTTGTAATAATATCTTTCATGTACTTAGCATAAGGATTGGTTTTGATTATATCAGTTAATCGCATACGCAAAAAGATAGGTCTAATCATTTCAGCAAAGCGCTCAAAATCCTCATCATCCTTCTTCTTGGATGGTTTGGGAGGAAAAGGCATTGGTTTCTGAACCCAAGGTTCCCATTCTTTACCATGTTTCCTAGCAACAAAATCTTTCTTATCATAATGTTGATTCTTTGATTGTGGGTTATCAAGATCAACAGCAGGTTCAATTTCTACATCATTATCATTACTAGGTTGAGCATCATTATGAACATCATCATTAACATTTTCATTAGGTTCATGTTCATTACCAGATTGTGTTTCAGCATCAGACATAGAGATATCATTTGGATTATTAGGTGGTTCAGCCATAGGTTCACTAGAAGTTTGCACAGTTCTATCATTTTTCTTTTTCTTCTTTTTAGAAGAACTAGGTGCATCAATATTATTTCTCTGAGAATCTTGCTCAATTCTCTTAGGGTGGCCTTCAGGATACAAAGGTTCCCGAGACATTCTACCAGTTCTAGTAGCCACTTTAACAGCATAATTATTTTTATTACTATTCATCTCATTGAACAATTCCTTTTGAGCTTTAATTACTTGTTCTACTTGAGTGGTAACCATAGAAGCATGTTTGCTAACAACTTTAAGTTCACCTCTAATATTAGCCATATAATCACCCAAGTATTTAATCATATCAGCATCTTGTTTTAATTGTCTACCAAAATAAGCATTGAAGTCTTCTTGCTTAAACATAAAATTCTCAAACTCATCCAAGCATCGACTAGCAATTTTAGTAGGAGGGATTTCAGCTTTATCATATCTATAGAGAGAATTTACCTTTACTACCTATGTCGGGTTATCGAGGTCTGAAGGTTCTTCAATAAATAAAGGATTAAGATCATATGTTTCTTTGGCAGGCAGTAAATTAAGACCATGTATTTCTTCAATAGGAGGTAATTTCTTAACATCTTCAGCTTTAATACCTTTTTCTTTCATAGATTTCTTTGCCTCTTGCATATCTTCAGGACTGAGAAATAGAGCACCTCTCTTCTTCTGAGTTTTTTTAGGAATAGGATCATTAATTGGAGCAGGAGCTGGCTCAGGGGCTGGCTCAGGAGGTGCCCAATTATTTTCATTTGTCAACATATTATTCAATAAGATTTCAGCTTCATCCGGTGTTCTTTCCCTGAAAAGAGAACCAACACAACTATCCAGGTAATCTCTGGAAGCATCGGTTAGTCCATTATAAAAGATATCAAGTATTTCATTTTTCTTAAGAGGATGATCAGGCAAAGCATTAAGTAACTTGAGAAGCCTCCCCCAAGCTTGTGGGAGACTCTCTTCTTTAATTTGCACAAAGTTGTATATTTCCTTTAAAGCAGCTTGTTTCTTATGAGCAGGGAAATATTTAGCAGAGAAGTAATAAATCATATCCTGGGGACTACGCACACAACCAGGATCAAGAGAATTAAACCATATCTTAGCATCACCTTTTAATGAGAACGGAAATATTTTAAGGATATAAAATTAGCGAGATCTCTCATCATTGGTGAACAGGGTGGCTATATCATTTAATTTAGTAAGATGTGCCACAACAGTTTCAGATTCATAGCCATGAAAAGGATCTGATTCAACCAAAGTAATTATATCAGGATCAACAGAGAATTCATAATCCTTATCAGTAACAAAGATAAGTGAAGTAGGAAAAGCAGGGTCAGGTTTCATTCTAGCATTTAGAGATTGCTTACTCCATTTAGCTAATAATTTTTTAAGTTCATATCTATCTTTGCAAGCTAAAATAGCAAAAGAAGCTACTTGATCAAATAAATAACCCTCAGGAATAACAAGTGATTCTTCATCATCATAATCAGATTCAATATTTTCAATCTCTCTAGCCCTAGCAAGTCGTTCCTCGAGAAAATCACTAAGTGGCATAGTAGTATCAGGCATAGAGGTAGTTTCATCATAAGTGTCATGCATAGCAGAAGTGGCATCATCAATAACATGCGACATATCAGAACGTATAGCAAAATCAGGTGTATGTTGGGGATATTACTACTGGGCGTAAACCGGCCTATCTGGGCCGGGTTAACTTCATCAGTAGTTAAGTATGTTAAAGCCCATGAAGATAGATGAGGGCTCAAGGCCCATAATCGGTTGAGAGCCTGTAGCCGTAAACCGGCGTCAATATGTAACTTGTATTGTAAGTTAGGAATAAGTAGAGACCAAACCGGACACATCTATGAAATGGTGTTGGGACTCTGTAAACCGACGGGCGTCACCCATGTATATAAGGGGACGACCCGGTGGCGGTTCAAGGACAACAGACAACAACTCGAGACATAGGCGAAGCTTGTTTGCTCCCTAGTCATCGAAACCCCATCAATTCCATCACAACTAGACGTAGGCTTTTACCTTCATCGAAGGGGCCGAACTAGTATAAACTCTCTTGCGTCCTTGTGTCCGCTTTAACCCCTTCAAGCTAACCCATCGCGATGGCTCCACGACTAAGTCCTTTCTCTAGGACATCTGCCGTGACAAAACCACGACAGTTGGCACCCACCGTGGGGCTATCGCACGATGGTTTCCGGTTCTTGGAGGGCCGCTTTGAAGGACTCAAGGGCTACTCTATAGGCCGGATGACTAAGAGTCGTCGCGGCAAGCTCTACATCGATGACGCAGGCTGGGGCCCCGAGGCCGGCTCAATTGAGTACGGGTACCGGGTCCCCTTTGGTAGCATTCACGTTTTCATTGGCAAGATCGGTGAACCGGGCCCTGAGCCAGACATCTGCACTGACCTCGTCGAGACGGCTCAGCGTGCGCAATCCGCCCGGGTTAAACCGGCCATGAAGCGTGCCTTCGTGGGAGTCATCCATGGAGGAAGTTATGAGGACGGATCGGAGTTTCGCGGGGCGACTGTCGTTTGTTCCGGTGACGAATCTTCGACCGGAGAAACCGAATCTCTTTATCAGCTACTACTCCATTATCCATTGCAAGATCTATCATCGGTTGCGAAAGTTGCTCGGGCTGATTAAAGAAAGAAAAAAAAGGAGCAGCTGCCTTGTCCATCATTGGAAAGAAAGAGGAAGAGAAAGACAGAATAACAGCCATGCATGTCACATTTACACTGATATTTGGTCCGATCAAATTCTAGCCTGCGCACGGATCATTTGTCGTCCAGATAAATCAGGTGATATTCATCCGAGTCTACTTTTAACACATATCGTTTTTTGACAAAAAAACAATCTATTTTTGCTGCAATGTTTTTACGCAGGATAATTATTTATGACAAATGTATTGTTATGCCGCGGACATGGAGCGTGTGCCGGCATAGTTTTGCAGTGGCGTTCTTCCGGGTCATGTTGCTCGACGGATGCACATGCAAATCGCCGCCCCCGCTGTTCGGTTTACATCCGTCCATGCATGCAGCCGACTCATTGTCCGTGCCGGTTTACAAACATCATGGCCGACTCACCCGTCCGCACCGGTTCACCCGTGATTAATTTCAGCTTCATACAGTTATCATCAACTTCATGGAGGGTTATTTCCGGCCTAAACACATCAGGTGACACCCATATGAAATATATTTGATTAGCACATATTATTTTTATCAAAGAGCAGTTTATCTTTGCCTTGGTCTGCAATATTGTTTATGCAGGGCAATTGTTCATTACAAAGGAGGTGTTATGTTATGGGCACGGAGCACGCGCTAGCAATGTTCTGCACTGGTGTTTCGTCCGAGTCCTACCACCCGGTGAATGAACGTGAGAAGGTCGCCGTCCCCGTGGCCCGGTTTACATCAGCTTGCCGGGACCGCGCCCGCGATTAACTCGCCCGTCCGAGCCGGTTTACGACACCGGTGCCGATCTTCCCCGTTCGCACCAGTTTACAATGCCGCGGCCGACTCATCTGTCCGAGCTGCCTCTGATGTTGCGGTCGTCCTTGTCGTCCGTCTCTCGCGGCCTGGTCTACATCAACATACCGGGCCGCACCTGTCTGCATGAGCTGTTTCTTGAGTATGAACATGGGTAACCCGCCTTTCTTCCCACAAATTGGAGGCAAAATATCATCAACCATTGTCTGCACTGGATGGTTCAATGGACATGCACACAAGTCACCGCTACTATAGTTTGGTTAAACTTCAAGGAGCCAGTTGGAAGGAACCATTGGCCGAGTTGCTGACACGGCTCATACGGGATCATTTATAACCCGCCGCAGTCACCTCAACCTTCTATGGATTCACATCGTGCTGTCAACACCAATGATATACAAGTTATGCCGGTTTATATCACGGTCAAATATGGAGAATCTCAAGCCAACTCCTCGAGTCACCTTGAGACTTGGGGGCTACAATGATATGACTTAGCAAACATTGCCGGTTTTCAGTGAAGTCAAGAACCCCAATATGTTTGAGGGAAAGATAACCCGGTCCCGGATTCACATCGTGCTATCAGAAGATTTCTGGATTAGAAACTATATGACAGTTACAAAATCCCGCTCAATGAGGAAGTTTTGGGTCATCAGAAAAGGATTCCGGTTTACAATCCGGTACAAGGGAAATTTGTTCTCCGACAAAGCTCTGAAGCTCTCAAATCCGGTTTAAGAATTTCTGGTTCAAAAAGGAATTAACTTCTCGCAAGTTTGAGTTTAAAGGCCGTCAGAAAATTTCTGGCTAAAAATGAAGATTCCGGTTTAAAATCCAGTTCAAGGGAAAGATGTATCCCACAAAGCTTTGAAGGTCTCCAAATCCGGTTCAAGATCCCGGTTCAAGAAGAATTTATCTCTTGCAAAAAGTTAAAAATTGCCAAAGAGGACCTGCTGCCATGATGCGCGGTTCAAACATGGGTATCCCGCCTTACTGGCCTGACATATTATTGATCACATGGGGTCTTCTGCTTCATAAAGCGGGGTCTCTGGTCTTTTACATCATGTGAGGTTACACGGAGTTGCTCTAAAGCGGCCTCCGGTTTACCCCTTGAGTTCGCTTTGCTAAAAGCATCGTGTTATATCACTTGGAGGATTGGTCGTGTCCGAACCAATACCATGCCTCTTGATAGGCGAGAGCCACCAGATCACTTGGGGACTTGGTCATGTCTGAACCAGTCATGCCTCTTGATCGGCCTAAGGCCACAGAATCACTTGGGGGCTTGGTCGAACCCGAACCATGACCATGACATTTGGTCGGCATAAATGCCACAGAATCACTTGGGGACCTGGCTGACTAGAACCATAGTTACACCTAACGGGAGCTTGGTCGTGTTTGGCCATGGTAACGCCATTTGATCATTGCTTTTGTCGTTGCTTTTGCTTCACACTTTTCTTTGAAGGGGGGTTTTTGCTTTTATTGCGTTTTTTTAAACCGACAAAGTTTTTTAACCAATCAATTGACGGAACACAGTTCACGTCAATCCGGAGACTATTTGCCCGGTTTGATCCTTGTTGTTAACATCCTCTTATGGAGTAACACGGTGTTTATCACAACCCGGCGCGGTTTTATTATAAACCGGCACAATATGGAAGGAGTTATCAGTACTCAAGATTTGGGTTATCACCCTTACTACAAAAAGTTGGTAAAACCAACGATGTGATTCAATGTCACAGGTATGATATATTTCATATTTGATTATTCTTAAATGCAGCCTTGGTTATAAACCTGGGTTATATGTTGGGTATTATGACCCGTCCGGCGGTAAACCGCCAGGACACTTTAAACTTATTGTATGCAGAAACAGGTTTGTTAAATCGGCCTGGCTTTGGACAACAAGTCGCTAGTATATATTTGGATTGCGCCATTGGAATCATGCGCTTATAAATCATTGGGTTATATTATTCAAATAGCCAAACTTGGCTGAAATTTCATTATGATGTTGAATGAATAAGGTTTTCATACCGGATTATATTATACGCATTGGGATATGAAGGAATTGTCCCGAGTCGCTGCAGGCTTACAATCCGGCACTTGGGGGCTACATTATTCAAATTGAGATTACATGCAAGTCTCATGTCGCTGCAAGCATGCACCATGACACTTGGGGGCTAATGCAAAGTCATTTTTACTAGTCTTATTGAAGACCCGACTCATCATATTATAATGAGCCGGCCCTTGGGGGCTACCAATTGCTCCTGTCAACAATTCAAGCGTCATATATATATACAGGAGCTGTTATCTCCTCCAACAGTGTGGGTTTGCAAAACTCCGCTTCAAGGTTGGCCAAGCCAACTTCACACTCAACGATGGCAGAAAGTGTTTTGGAAAGTTCATTACCACAGGAAGAAAAAGTTATGCACGAAGGCATATCAACATCAAAGGTATCAGCTAGCCTATTACAAAGCAACATGGTGCCCATAATAATATAATTGTTTTTCACAAAGGAGAGGCAGTTTTAAAAACCAGCTTCCGGTTCAAGCTTGGCCACCAGCCTGGCCTGATGGTTGTGGGTCATCCTGCGCCGCTTCAGCTTCCGTTTCTCTACCAAGTGGCTGGAAATCCACAGTTGTCCAGCCGATTCCCATTAATGCTTGAAAAACAACTTCATCATGGATCAGCAATGACGGGTCAATATCGAGAGCGTAAGTATGCTTACGGATTGGAGGGGTCAAATTTTCTGATTCACGGATTGGTGCAGCTATTCACTTGTTCTGACTGTCATATTGTGCTTGATAATGAGACAAGTCTGCTTCCTCAGCCAACTGACACGCTAGTGGACGTACCTCTCGGTTTATTGCTCACAGATCCGCTTCACCAAATTCTGACCCATCTTCCTTCAAGCTGGGATAGCCCTGAGCCGCTTCAATAGGATCAAAATCCGGCACCCAGGCTTTTGCCCAGATTAAGGCATTGATTGCACCGGTTCGAGCAGCAGATTTCTTCAGCTCTTCAACCCGGGCAGGAAGCACTGACAGTTTCATCAGAGTATCTTGAATCAAAGTGGGCACCGGTTTGTTATGAGACGTGGTACAGATGATCCGCTGGGCACCAGTATACAATTGTTCAACCAATGTATAGGCGGCTTTCAATTTCTTCCGCACGTCTGACCCCAAGTGACCAATGCGTGTCCCTGAAATACCATAAAGGGTTAATAAACCGGCGACTCTGTAAGAAGGCAGAGCCAATTCAGAAGGCAAGCTGGCTTACCAAAGATAGCAGTGGTCATGGCATGAACGTGCCGCTTTATGCTGGTCAGTTCATCCGTCACTGGTTTTAGTGCAGCCTCGGCATCCTCTGCTCGTTTGATCAAAGTGGACTTTTCAGTGGCCCAATCCGCCCGTTTCTTCTTGAAGTTCTCCTTAAGTTGTTCCATGGCGCTTAAAGCACTAGCCAATTCCTCTTTTGCTTTGGAGGTTTCAGCCTGTTGGGTTTTCAGGTTTTCTTGAAGATCGATGACTTGGTTTTCTTTCGTCTTCAGCTCCGCCTGCATGCATACAGATATATGTTTCAACAAATCGGTAGAAGGATTCAAGTACCAACCACATAACAAGTTATGCGCTTAGCACTTGGGGCTAATGCATATTCGATCTTCATCTTTCAATTGTTTACAAAGTCCCAAGATCAATACAAGCATTCAACTTGGCACTTGGGGGCTAATGGCTATTTGATCATATATATTCTGATGCAGCAGTTTCAATAACTTAAAGTACCGGTTTAACTACGCTAAGTTGAACCGGCCCTTAGGGGCTACATCAGCAAATTTCAAAGCATCAAGATTTATATTATTAAGTCCCGGTTTGAAAGAATATTTCAAACCGGCCCTTGGGGGCTAGAGAGTCAGCAAGAATGGAAGCATACAAGCAGGAAGGAGCATATGGAAGTTACCTCATATTTATCTTTCATCATATTAACCAGACCGGCTTCGTAGTCACGGCTGGTATACAGCCGGTTCAGATAGCCGGAATGGATATCTTGGGCGTTCAGAGCAGCGTAAGTCGTCAGATCAGCGTTCCACTTGCCTTTGCCAAAAGCAGCAAATTCTTTCTTGGCAGAATGTTTGGATAAAGCGACAGGATTGCTTGGCTCAGTATGGCCAGTGCCAGTAATGACAACCTCATCATCCTTGGTACCGCCGGTTTGCACTAGAGCTGTTGGCTTGTCAGTAGGTTTTGCTGGACCAGTGGAGCTTTCAATCCGGATGGAACCTGTGGGCTGATGGATAGGACCTGAGGTATCAGTAGGTCTCTCTTCAGCAATAAGATCATCATCTGGCTGCAATGGATCATTGGGAATATCCTCAGGAATAGCCGCTTCAGCATTGGGTGTCTTGTCTGCTTCAAGAATGACATCTTCTTCGGCCGCTTTGTCCAGGCGGGCTTTCTTGCTTGGCCTAGGTTTGGCCCTGAGAAGAATAATAAAATCAAATACAGCATATGTTCTAAGGCGATGTACTGCAAACATCACAATAAGTATAGCTTACCCAAGCACCGTTTTAAGCGGTGGGAGCTGAGTAGCCGAGGACTCGCCAGAAGATGAGTGGGAAGTAACCTGGTAATCGGAGTCAGACGGATTAAGAGGTTGACCAAAGCAGCCCGCTTTAGGACAAGCACTGACAAGCAAATTAGAGACCTCTGAATGGCGTTTCCGAACCGGACTATTCGGTAAACCGGCGGAGGTAACTACCTGGCCGCTGTGCCGGGTTGTGCGACGAGCGTCGTGTTGTTGGGTCTTCATAAGAAAGTTAGGATCCAAATAAGCAAGAGGATGAGAAAATTTAACTTTCCGGTTTGCCTGGCGGATTTCTTGTGAAGGCAAAGTTTCTGAATCGGAAGAGAGAATAATTACCTCTGCAACATCCGCGTGGCTGGCTTCGGCATCATCCTGACAAATATCATCATCAATAAGACGTATAAAAAATAAACCAAGTGAGTCAAGCTCTACCTCAAAGTACGGATTATCTACATCATCATCAGCGGCCGGATTAGAAGATGCAGTGGTTCTTTTCCTGTGGGCAGTCTTCTTCACAGCTTTAGTCTTTTGTCGGGTTGCTCTTTCCAATTTGTCTGGTTTTTCTGGTTTCTCCTACGGCAGTTTTTTGCTCCAAAACGGATCATTGCCCTGATTATGCTGACACTGATATTAAAAACAATGACCAGACATATCAATAACAGAATCAGCAAATAGAAAAATCAAAGCCTTACAGCTGGCGGTTTGTTGGTGGCACAGAAGGGAAGCAGGCCGGTTCTAGCGCAGACGTGTTCCGGTTCATTCAGTATCTTATGCACAGCTTCTGTGATTTCTTCATCGGAGAGCTGGAATTTTGAATGTCGCAGTGGGTCATCAACACTGTCATTATACTCGCACATCAAACCGGAGCGCTGACTAAGGGGCAGTATGCTCCATGATATCCAACAGCGAGCGAGATCAACCCCTGTTAAACCGTTGGCCATAAAGGCTCTGAGCTCTGACAGCTGGGGAGCATATTTGCTTCTCTCCTGGGCAGTCAATCTTTGAGGAAAAGGGTGTGTATTGCTGAGCCGCTCCGGACGAAAGCCAGGCAAGGGATTCTCACCAGCAGGGGAGGTGTCTTTGCAGTAGAACCATGTCTGATTCCACTCCTTGGGGTGACTGTGCAGCTTGGCGTGAGGGTATGTGACCTCTTTCCTTTTCTGAATCGCCATGCGACCCAACTCCGTATTTGAGCCATCAGTAAACTCAGTACGGCGGTTTAGATGGAAAAGATCTCTGAACAATTCCACTGTGGGCTCCTCTTGAAAGAACACCTCACAGAGCACTTGGAAGTGGCACATATTTGTAACAGAGTTGGGGCCAGTGTCTTGCGGATGGAGTTGGAAATCGGCTAAAACATCCCGGTAAAATTTAGAACCGGCCGGCTTAAAGCCCCGGGCTAAGTGATCTACGAAAACAACAACCTCTCCTTCTCGAGGTGTGGGAGGGCATTCTTTGCCAGGAGCCCTCCAATGGATGGTATCTTTGCTGCCTAAAGCGCCAATCAGGACTAAATCGTCCAGTTGATCCTCTATGACGCGAGAAGGAACCCAATTGCACTCATATACTTGCTTGGCCATGATGGAATCTACAAGGTAGAAGATCCCGGTTCAAAAATGCATTTGATCAAGGTATGTTGGTATGGGCACTGTTAAACCGGAGACAGAACTATCTGAACCGGAGTTTCATGAAGCAACCAACATCTGGCGGTTCAACAAGGGGACTAATGGTATATACCGGTTTGTCAATTTTTTCTACAAAGTTAAACCGCCTGGTCTAAACATTGAACAATCAAGACTGCAGATGAGTAAGTACACAAAAACAGATTTCACAAGATTATAATACAGCTTTGGATCTGGAACATGCTTATAAAGGAGATAAATATTCAAGGCCCAAAAGGAGCAGTGCCGAATCAATGAGCGAAGGTACGGATAAGATCTATGGTCTTAATATGCGAAAGTGAAAATGGAGGATAAAAACTACTGCTACATAGAGCAAAGAGTCACAGACTCGTCTAAGGATCTATCATATGAACAAGAAGCAAGCGATGAACGCTAGAGAACATGGAAACCCTAGAACAGATCTATGATGAAAATGATAGAAGACTTACCGGAGCTGAGGAAGAAGCGGAAGGTCGCCGCGGTGCTCTGGTACGCTCAGGGTGATGCGGCGGCCAAAGTTGGTGCAGAGGTCGACGGCGGCGGCGGAGCTCCGAAGCTGGGCGACGCGAGGAAGATGAAGCAGAAGGGCACGAAGGGGAAAAAGAAATGACCCTTCGGTCCTATTTATAAAGCAAGGGACATGGGTCAGGCGCGAAAATCAAGGGGCCGCAAGTTTGGAAACAGAGTTGTCGCCTCGATTATCGCAGATCTATTAAACAAGAAGGTATCATGGATAGTTTCTTTATGACAGATGACGTCACGCCAGTTTACAGCAATCAGAGAAGATGATATCACGGCGGTTCACCAAACTACAAGAAGATGTTGAAGATGAAGTTTTTGCTAAGGATTGACATGAACCTGTTCAAATCAATCTGGGGCCTAATGTTGGGGATATTACTACTGGGCGTAAACCGGCCTATCTGGGCCGGGTTAACTTCATCAGTAGTTAAGTATGTTAAAGCCCATGAAGGTAGATGACGGCTCAAGACCCATAATCGGTTGAGAGCCTGTAGCCGTAAACCGGCGTCAATATGTAACTTGTATTGTAAGTTAGGAATAAGTAGAGACCAAACCGGACACATCTATGAGCCGGTGTTGGGACTCTGTAAACCGACGGGCGTCACCCATGTATATAAGGGGACGACCCGACGGCGGTTCAAGGACAACAGACAACAACTCGAGACATAGGCGAAGCTTGTTTGCTCCCTAATCATCGAAACCCCATCAATTCCATCACAACTAGACGTAGGCTCTTACCTTCATCGAAGGGGCCGAACTAGTATAAACTCTCTTGCGTCCTTGTGTCCGCTTTAACCCCTTCAAGCTAACCCGTCACGATGGCTCCACGACTAAGTCCTTTCTCTAGGACATCTGTCGTGACAATTCCTTACCTCCCCTCGTAGTTGAGGGATAGATCTTGGTTTTTGGATCTCTCAAGTTCTTCATAATGATAAGCAGATATATATCCCAAGTGACTCAAAGAATAGAGCTATGCTCCCCGGCAACAGCGCCAGAAATTAGTCTTGATAACCCACAAGTATAGGGGATCGCAACAGCTTTCGAGGGTAGAGTATTCAACCCAAATTTATTGATTCGACACAAGGGGAGCCAAAGAATATTCTCAAGTATTAGCAGCTGAGTTGTCAATTCAACCATACCTGGAAACTTAATATCTGCAGCAAAGTGTTTAGTAGCAAAGTAATATGATAGTGATGGTAACGGTAAGAAAAGAGTAACGAAAGCAAAGTAATGTTTTTGGTATTTTGTAGTGATTGTAACAGTAGCAACGGGAAAGTAAATAAACGTAAACCAGTATATGGAAAGCTCGTAGGCATTAGATCAGTGATGGATAATTATGCCGGATGTGGTTCATCATGTAACAGTCATAACATAGGGTGACACAGAACTAGCTCCAATTCATTGATATAATGTAGGCATGTATTCCGAATATAGCATACGTGCTTATGGAAAAGAACTTGCATGACATGTTTTGTCCTACCCTCCCGTGGCAGCGGGGTCCTAATGGAAACTAAGGGATATTAAGGCCTCCTTTTAATAGCGAACTGGAACAAAGCATTAGCACATAGTGAATACATGAACTCCTCAAACTACGGTCATCACCGGTAAGTATCCCGATTATTGTCACTTCGGGGTTAACGGATCATAACACATAATAGGTGACTATACACTTGCAAGAAAGGATTAAGAACTCTCATATATTGATGAAAACATAATAGGTTCAGATCTGAAATCATGGCACTCGGGCCCTAGTGACAAGCATTAAGCATAGCAAAGTCAGAGCAACATCAATCTCAGAACATAGTGGATACTAGGGATCAAACCCTAACAAATCTAACTCGATTACATGGTAAACCTCATCCAACCCATCACCGTCCAGCAAGCCTACGATGGAATTACTCACGCACGGCGGTGAGCATCATGAAATTGGTGATGGAGGATGGTTGATGTGGACGACGGCAATGAATCCCCCTCTCCGGAGCCCCGAACGGACTCCAGATCAGCCCTCCCGAGAGGTTTTAGGGCTTGGCGGCGACTCCGTATCGTAAAACATGATGAAATCTTCTCTCTATTTTTTTCTCCCCGAAAGCAGTTATATAGAGTTGGAGTTGGAGTCGGGAGGTCTCCAGGGGGCCCACGAGGTAGGGGGCGCGCCCCCCACCCTCGTGAGAAGGGTGTGGGCCCCCTGGTCTTCATCTTTGGCGAGGATTTTTTATTATTTATTGTAAGACATTCCGTGGAGTTTCAAGTCATTCCGAGAACTTTTGTTTTCTGCACATAAAACAACATCATGGCAATTCTGCTGAAAACAACGTCAGTCCGGGTTACTTCCATTCAAATCATACAAGTTAGAGTCCAAAACAAGGGCAAAAGTGTTTGGAAAAGTAGAAACGACGGAGCCGTATCAAGTAGCTGCCTGGAATCGGCTCGGTGGGCCATAGCCGGATAATCAAATCCTTCATGGCTAGTTCGGCCGCCTTATGCAGTTCGATCAGCTGTTTCAGTTGATCGGTAAAAGGCACCGGATAATTCGGTGTCAGATACTGCGACCAGAAGAGCTTATCCATAGTGTTCCTTTCTTCGGCTCGGTAGAATTGGGCGGCATCTGATATGCTGCGCGAAGTTCCGCAAATACCCCTGGAGAAATCAGAACTTAACATTAGAAAACATGTTTTTCTCCTCAAATACTTGCTTTACATGGAAGAAGGCCTTACCCGCCGTGATCTCCCTCGCCTCTTGGATCTCCTGCAGGGCGCCTTGGGTTTCCCCACGGGCATCGCGCACGGCCTGATGAGCCCTGGTGAGTTCGGATTCTTTCTCCATTAGACTCTGCTTCAGGGTCTCGCTTTTCTTCATGGCCTCTTGGAGCTCTCGCTTAGCTTCCACAACCTTGGCCTCGTGCTTCTCACGAAGAGCCTACTCTGCGGCTTCCTTTTCCTTGGCCTCGGCAACAGCCTTCTTCAGAGCCTTGACTTCGGTCATCACCTGTCGTGGAATTGTCACGGCAGATGTCCTTAGTGTGAGGACTTGGTCGTGAGGCCAACACATCTATGTGGTAGCTTGAGAGGGGTTGAGTGGAATCGAGAGACGCAACGCGAGACAAGGGTTTAGACAGCTTCGGGCCCCGGGAAACATCATCCAGAAACAACCCTACATGCTGTTTGAGGCTATCTCTCATTATGATCACGAGGAAGTCGCCGTCAACCGGCTCTCCCAGTTAACCCTAACCTTTAAGATTGTTTCTTCTTGCTTGTCCCTCTTTTGGGGAGCCCTGCCCCTCCTTATATATGTTGAAGGGGCGGGTTACATGTAGAGTCCAACTCGGACTTAAGACTTAACTATTATGACTTCTCTTCTTGGGCTTCTTGACATCTTGGGCTTCATAACGTCTCGGGCTTCATAACTCCTGGCAACCCAGTTACCACTGCCTGCCGGGAGTTAACTGGTGCCGGTTTAAGATGGTTTGCCGGGAGTTAACTGGTGCCGGTTTAAGATGGTCTGCCGGTTTAAGAATGTCTGCTGAGTTATCATCTAACTTAACTCCTGTCTTAACTGTCAGCTGGTTTAACAACCTGTTGGTTTACCGTCTGAGTTAACTACCTATTTTACCTGTCTGTCTTAATTGTCAGCCGGTTTAACAACCTGCCGATTTACCGTCTGTCTTAACACCAGCCGGTTTACCACCTGCCTTAACACCTACCAGTTTACCACCTGCTTTAACACATGCCGGTTTACCACCTGCTTTAACACCTGCCGGTTTACTAAGTCCAAGCCAGGTTATAACTCCAGCCGGAACATACCGCGGGGTATATCCCCGACATTAGCCTCCAGTTTAATTTGGAGTTATCCATGTTAAACTGACCATGATCCTCCTTAAGTCCTTATCACTTCCTTCTTCTATAAAATCTGAGTCAATAGGCCAGCTTCATAATCAATTTGCTGACATTGGTTTGTCACAGAGAAATATTGTGAAGAATAACTCCTTTGACTTCAGCTCCCAATGCTTAACAAAAATATTGGCCTTTGAAATACTCATTTGATCTTCAGCCGGTTTAAGAATGTAGAACTTGCCGTGTTTAGAATGTAAAACTTTCCCGGATCACCATTGCTAAAATTGCCGGTTTGAGAATATTGATAGCACCGGGTCATAATTGTAGTTAACATCAAGCTTTGAAAATATACCTCTTATATGCCTATCACTTGTAGCCCCCCAAGTCTTAAGAAGGTAGCATAGCAATAGCTTAAGACTTGCTTCAATATGAATGTCACAAGCTTGAAGAAATCCAGGTTGTTCATCCCAATCACCAGTCAGAACTGAGTATTTCACATATGTAGCCCCCAAGTGCCGGTTTGTCATGCTTGCAGCAACCTGGGACTTGAAATTGCCTTATGCCCCTAAAAACTTCAACTAGTGTAGCCCCCAAGGGCCGGGTTATTATGCAATAATGAGCAGGGACTTTCTAGTTATGATCATGTAAACTTGAGCAGCAATGTGTAGCCCCCAAGGGCCGGCTCAGTAAGATAATATTGAGCTGGGAATTTATATATACTTCATTGAGAATAACATTATATGATGTGACCCCCATCATGGGGCTTGAACCCACATCCACAAGGTTGAGAGCTTTGTGCTTTACCCACTGAGCAGTGGATCCTTTAATAATAGATGAAAATTTATTTACCTTGAATTGTTGACAGGAGCAATTGGTAGCCCCCAAGGGCCGGCTCATTACGATGTGATGAGTCGGGTCTTCAATAAGTGAGCAAACAATGACTTTGCATTAGCCCCCAAGTGTCATGGTGCATGCTTGCAGCGACATGAGACTTGTGTATTTGATGTAATCCCAACATGAATAATGTAGCCCCCAAGTGCCGGATCGTAAGCCTTCAGCGACTCGGGACTATTCCTTCCATTATAAAATGAATCATATCCATCGATAAAATAATAGTCATTGCGCTAAAGCAACTTTGAAAACCTCAGTCCTAATATTGGTTATTGATAACCATAATAAAAAATCCAGCCGTGTTGGCTATTAAAGATTTGAATAAGTATAACCAGGTTTGAAAACCGATTCCTGCCATATAAGCCAGTATATCCATGCACATATGATACATGCTATGATGATGTAATGATGTAATATATGATTATGTATATATATGATCAAGAGGGTTTAAGCTATGGTTCGGATACGACCAGAGCCCCCATGTAGTCATAATTATGGCATTGCGCCGATGAAGAGGTGTAGCTATGGTTCGGATACGACCAAGCCCCCAAGTGATTTTCCTAGTGCCCTTATGCCTATGAAGAGGTGTAACTATGGTTCGAACCCATAGCCCCCAAGTGATTTCCATGGTGGCCTTACGCCTATCAAGAGGTGTAGCTATGGTTCGGATACGACCAAGCCCCCAAGTGATTTCCCTGGTGCCCTTATGCTGATCAAGAGGGTGTAAGCTATGGTTCGGATACGACCAGAGCCCCCAAGTGATTTCCCTGGTGGCTTTAAGCCTATCAAGAGGTGTGACTATGGTTCGAACATAGCCCCCAAGTGATATTGTGAGCTGTGCTCAAGGGATACCCATGTTTGAGCTGTGCTGTGCAGCAGACTCTCTTTGGCCCCTTATGATAATATTGGCTTGATAGACGGATCAAGAGGTGTAGCTATGGTTCGAATACGACCAAGCCCCCAAATGATACTGTGAGCTGTGCTCAAGGGGTACCTATGTTTGAGCTGTGCTCAAGGGGTACCTATGTTTAAGTTGTGCTGTGCAGCAGACTCTCTTTGGTCCCTTTCAATTTTCTCTGAGAGCTCGAACTTTTGCGAGAAATAATACTCTTCTTGAACCGGAAATTATTAAACCGGATATTGAGAGCTTCAAAGCTTTGTGGGAGATAGCTTTCCCTTAAGATGGCTTTTAAACTGGAATCCTTCTTTTTAAGCCGAAAATTTTCTGACGGCTTTTAAATTTGCACCAATATGAAGGTTTAGGGTCCTGCATTAGATAACTTTGCAAACCGGAGTACTTGCTCTTTTTAAAGAAAGCAATATATAACATAAAAATATACTGGATGGATTTCACCTGATATGTCAGGGTAGTTAATATCCACCGCGGGGTTGATGATCACCATGGTGAAGCTGAAATTAATCATGGCCGAGTCGGCTGCAGTGTTATAAGCCAGCGCGGACAAGAGAGTCGGCCGCGGCATTGTTGATGTAATCCGGACTGCGGGGGCGGCCGTTTGTGTTCCGGTTCATCAGTGTGATATGCACAGATGCCGGTGTAGAACAGCTAGCGCGCGCCGTCGGCGGTAGGGCATCACTTTCACAATGAGCACTTGTCGTTGTACGTCGGCACGGACGGGCGAGTCGGCTGTATGCTGATGTAGCAGAGGCCGGGTCTTGCGCACGTATCCGTCGAGCGGCACGTACGGACAAGCGCTACTGCAAAAATATTTGACGCACGCCCCTTACGACACCTTTGTAATGAATAATGATCCTGCGAAAAAATACCGCAGACCAAGTAATTGTTCTTTATAATATATGCTAAAATAGACTTACATAGACATCACCTGACTTGTCTGGACGACGGATGATCCGTCTACATAGCGTCCATGAATAATCCATGGTGATTCCAGTGGCACTTTAATCACTCTCTCGAGGAGACCTTAAATCGGGGTGGCTCTTGTTTTTAATTCTCACGTAGACGTTGGTGCTTGGCCCTTCACGTGGGTGGCTCGAGCAACTTGAGAAGACAAAATTTTAAAGCAGTAGTACCCCTTGCTTCTTTTCCTCACGTGATAAGATACCCTGACGACCTTGCATCAGTTTTTTTGGACTTGTGTAGCAGCACTAACATTTTTTATCTTGGACTGCTCTTGGGCTCTCCTCCGAGGTGCCCTGTCATTAAACATCTGGTTGTAAAGGTCCAAATCGTCAGAACTTAACCCGGGTGTTAAGTGCTACGAATCCTGTTGCGGGTATGTACTGCACCCGCATGTCCACTATGCACCAGTAGCGTCGTTCGGGGCATGCCGTATGTCCACTACACACCCGTATGTTTTAGATTGAATCAACTTCATCAGGCGATTTTGAGCATGCAACCTGATGTACCAGTACAGGGCTTCAAATGCCTCATGTCTGAAACTTGTATCCAACAGCGACAATGTCCGGTTTAGCGGCCGGCGGACCGTGGACGCGCCCGCGACCACTGCAGCAGAGGCGAGCTGACCCGGGATGGCACTAGAAGGAGAGCTTGAACCAGCAGCAGCGCCCGCGACCACAGCACCACAGCAGCAGCACCCGCGACCTCAGCGGCTCTGGTTTATAAGGATGAGCAGGCATGGTGATCCGGCGTGGCGACTCACGTCAGGCCGGCGATTTAGCACAGGGCCGCAGTGGGCCGACGAATTGACGAAGCACGACAACTTGTGGCCGTATTGGCGGTTTAGTAAAGATTGCAGGGGTGAGGTGAGGCCTGCGAGGCCGGATCGATGCAGAGCAGGGCGGCACTGTGTAAACCGGAGCGGAGGCACGCGGAGGCGGCCTCGTGCAGCGGCGAGCTGGACCGGGTCGTAGTCTCGTAGACAGGCAGTAACTTGGTCGGAGCGGTGATTTAATGCCGCGGAGGCGACTCGACAACGAGGCGGGGGCGCGGGCTGTTGCGGCAATAACGTGAACCGGCAAAGGGCCGTGGTGGCGGTGGTTTTGACAGAGTTGACTCAGCGCGGGGACGGCTTGCGGAGGCGTGTCGGCCGGCTTGAAACGGAGGAAGTGATCGTGGCGACCCGGCGGAGACGGCGATTTGGCGGAAGCCAGTGGAAGTGGCGGTTCGAGGCCGATAGCAGTGACTCGGGGTCGGCTCGAGGCGACTCAATCACTGGCGGGCGGCAAGGGGTTGCTGGCGAGTTGAAAAAGGCGAGGCGACGCCGCAGGGGTCGCGGCGAGGCACCCAGCGATCCAGAGACGTGGCGGGTTGATAAAGTGATCCAGCGAGGCGGAGGCGCGATGGCAAGTCTGAGCGGTGCGACGGCAAGGCCGCGAAGGCAGGGAGCGTCGGTAGCTGTCGTTGAATCGCCGGCGGCTCTCAACAGCGTCTCAGCGGTTCAGCGGCGGGAACAAGGGTGGCTCACGGTGGTGCAGTCTAGCAGCCGGCGGTTTATCCGCGGCAGCATGTGCGCGCGGGGGGAGCTGGGCCGGCTCACGGTGGCGCAGCCTGGCAACTTGACCGCGCAAGGAAGCGGTGTGAGTCGCAGCTAGGACGGCTTGGAGGGCCGCGGCGAGTCTGCGGCGGAGAGGCGGACCGGCGATGCTCGAGTGGCGGGTGGAGCGGAGAAGCCACGGGAACGAGCCACGGAAGGGTCGTCGACAGCGGATCAGAGGTGACGCCGGCCCAGGGAAGCAGCGCGGAAGCCGGGTCAGCAGCAGTAGAAACCGGATCAGCAGCAGTAGAAACCGGGTCAGTAGCAGTAGAGGTCGGTTTTAGCAGCAGCAGAGGTGGGCGGCGTCCGCGGCAGCCCGAGGTAGCTCGCGACTTGCGGCCATATTGGCGGTGTAGGCGGCTCGTGGTACGGCGACTTGCAGCCGTTTTGGCGGTGTAGGCGGCCGGTGGTACGGTGATTTGCAGCCGTTTTGGCGGTGTAGGCGGCCGGCGGTATGACGACCCAAGGCCGCGACTTGAAGAGGCCGGGCGGCGAGTCGGCTTCAGAATCCTGCTCAAACGCAATCCCAATTTCCTTCTTAACATTGAATCGGCAGTGGTGATGACTCAATCCTAGATCGAGTGGAGATGGCGGTTCTGGGCGGCGCATGACGGATGTGACTCAGACAGGGCGCAGCTGCAAAGGCAAGGCGGAGGTACTGCTTGGAGATGGGCCACCACGGCAGAGTCACCCTGCTAATCTGCTAGTCTGAACCGGCGTACTAGTCCTTTGCCCAAACAAGCAGTTTCAGCAAATATTACTCCTTAAAAACTGAACCTTAACATTGGCAGTACTTAGTACTAGACGGATCACTTTATGCAAACAGTAGCAACGTAGTATTGCTTTTCAAGCAACAGTAGCATAATTGCTTTCAGAAGTAGTACTACTCCGTGCAACAACATGCTTTTAACAGCTCAATCTATGATACCGCCTCGCGTGTTCACCCTTGTTGACCGATCTGACCCGGCATGTGGTAGCGTAACTCTTGTCGGCCTCGGCGATCCTCGGCTGTAGCGGCCAAAATCTGATTTCCAACTCGGATTCGACGGATCACGTTGCCTCGGTGACGCACAGAGAACACGCCAAACCCTCATATCCTTCAGTCTCATCGGTTATAAATCTGTTTTAATGAATATAACTCTGACGTACACTTTTCCAAGCTGGTTCCACGGTCAATTGCTAACCGTACTTTCCATTGTCCAACTAGACCATTGCCATAGTTAATACACTTTCGAGCTGGTTCTTCCTGATCCGGCCGATCGCGAATTTCTCGATCCTTTGAAGAGCTCCCTTCAAAAACTCAACATCACCATGCGCGGGTCCCATGGTGGGCGCCAACTGTCGTGGAATTGTCACGACAGATGTCCTTAGTGTGAGGACTTGATCGTGAGGCCAACGCATCTATGTGGTAGCTTGAGAGGGGTTGAGTGGAATCGAGAGACGCAACGCGAGACAAGGGTTTAGACAGCTTCAGGCCTCGGGAAACATCATCCGGTAACAACCCTACGTGCTGTTTGAGGCTATCTCTCATTATGATCACGAGGAAGTCGCCGTCAACCGGCTCTCCCAGTTAACCCTAACCCTTTAAGATTGTTTCTTCTTGCTTGTCCCTCTTTTGGGGAGCCCTGCCCCTCCTTATATATATTGAAGGGGCGGGTTACATGTAGAGTCCAACTCGGACTTAAGACTTAACTATTATGACTTCTCTTCTTGGGCTTCTTGACATCTTGGGCTTCATAACGTCACGGGCTTCATAACTCCTGGCAACCCAGATACCGCTGCCTGCTGGGAGTTAACTGGTGC
This sequence comes from Triticum urartu, assembly GCF_003073215.2. Classification (NCBI taxonomy): domain Eukaryota; kingdom Viridiplantae; phylum Streptophyta; class Magnoliopsida; order Poales; family Poaceae; genus Triticum; species Triticum urartu. The sequence goes on along the minus strand of NC_053024.1, from coordinate 650,928,470 downwards.
CGGTTTAAGATGGTCTGCCGGGAGTTAACTGGTGCCGGTTTAAGATGGTCTGCCGGTTTAAGAATGTCTGCTGAGTTATCATCTGACTTAACTCCTGTCTTAACTGTCAGCCGGTTCAACAACCTGTCGGTTTACCGTCTGAGTTAACCGCCTGTTTTACCTGTCTGTCTTAATTGTCAGCTGGTTTAACAACCTGTCGGTTTACCGTCTGTCTTAACACCAACCGGTTTACCACCTGCCTTAACACCTGCCGGTTTACCACCTGCTTTAACACCTGCCAGTTTACCACCTGCTTTAACACCTGCCGGTTTACTAAGTCCCAGCCGGGTTATAACTCCGGCCGGATCATACCGCGGGGTATATCCCCGACATCACCCCTGGCGCAAATCATGACACATATTTTATCATACTGGAAATTCGTTCGCACTAAATGCAAACAAGATTTGCGCATACCTTGTTTATCTTCCAACTGCCTTTTCAATTGGCCAAGCTCTTCTTTGGTCCGCTCCAGACTTTGATTCAGTCCGGAAACCTCCGCAGTATGAGCGGCAGCAGCCGCTACAGATGCATGCTTACAAAAGAAGAGAGATAGATGTCATCAAATGAGTCTTCCTGCGAAAAATATATTTGATCCTCTGTCCGGTTCTTTCGTTCACCGGACAGTGTATCAGGGGCTACTATCCATACTATGAAACTCTTCGAAACCATATAAAACATAACTCAAAACCTCTTATAAGGTCGATACAGGCTTCATTCAGTCCATTTTCAGCAGACTGAATCTTCTCGATCACCGCACCCATAAGGGCACGGTGTTCATCGATGATGGAGGCACTCTTCAGCGCCGCCAACAAAGCACCCGACGCCTCTGGTTGGACAGAGGTTGCCGGTGGAACTGGCACGCCCTCTCCAGCCGAGGGAGGCCGCCTGCTTGATTCCGGAGCCGTATTAGTCTCTGGAACTGTGTCTGGCTGGGGGCCAAATTCAAGATGGCCCCTGCCATCGACTCCCATGGGGATCTTCTCCCCCATGTCTCCTGCCCCTGAGGTTTGACCTCCAGGCGCCGCCTTCACGATTTTCTCCACCCCTCCTTGGTCGGAGTCCCTCTGGGACGAAGCCTAGGTGTTATTCACATATTCGGGGGGAGGGGCCTTCGGAGGCGTCCCGCTCTCCATAGCATCCGAGCTCAGCAAATCCTCCGACGAGGATTGTTCGGTATGGGGCCCCGTCGGACTACAAAAAATATGGCTCAGGTTAAAATATTATGCCATGATGAATCTGGATGCATGGACGTGTTCGGATTTTATATAATCACGAGTTCACCAGGGGCTGGGCCCTAGGATCCCACGCCGGGTTGCTGTCAGCGACGGCAGTGGACTCTTCCGGAAGAAGAGTTTTTCCCCTTTCAGGCGACTCAGCCTCCAAGTGTATGGAAGCCGTCCTCTTCTTTCTTCCCCCCAGTGGGGATTCGTCTTCCTCCTCCTCCTCGTCCTCTTCGGAGGCAGGATGGGCACGGCGACGAAGGCCGCCCCGGGTCTTTTTGGCCTCCTTTTCGTCCTTCTTCTCCGGTACCTTGTAAGGCGCCGGATCCAGCATCTTCGTCAGAAGTGGGCCGGCCGGTTCTTCGGGTAGCGGGGCCGGACATTGGATCCGCCTCGCCTTCTTCGTCCAGCCCTAGGAGAATTGTGCAAAACACATTAAGCATTTCCTTTGAGTTATGCGAATAAAACGTATGATAACTTACCAAGCTTGCAGGGCGGGACAGTTGCTACCCGCGGTCCTCGGCCGAGTCCGGCCACGATTTGCCGGACTTAAAAAGCACCTTCCAAATGTCTTCGTGCGAAGAGCCGAAGAGCTCTCGTAGGGTCTGGTGCTTGGCTGGATTGAATTCCCATAGATTGCAAGACCGATGTTGACAAGGTAGGACCCGGCGAACTAACATCACCTGGACTACATCGACAATTTCGATATTCTTGTCTTCCATATCCTTGACGCGCGTCTGGAGCACCAAAAGTTTGTCGGACGAAGACCAGTTCAGGCCCTTCTTGAGCCAGGACGTAAGCCGCAGAGGGGCTCCGGATCGGAATTCGGTAGCAGCGGCCCACCCCGTGTCGCGCAGCTCAGTGATGTAAGACCACTGTTTTTGCCACTCCTTGACGGAATCATTGAAGGTACCTGCTGGCCATGTGATGTTGGGCATCTTGCTCACCATAGCGCCCCCGGACTCAACGTGCTCACCGCCCACTACCTTGGGCTTCACATTAAAGATCTTCAGCCATAAGCCGAAGTGAGGCGGGATGCGGAGAAAAGCCTCGCACACGACGATGAATATCGAAATGTTGAGGAAGGAATTGGGGGATAGATCGTGAAAATCAATCCCGTAATAATAAATGATGCCGCGAACGAATGGGTGGAGGGGAAACCCTAGCCCGCGGATAAAATGAGGGAGGAATACGACCCTCTCATGGGGTTCCGGGGTAGGGACGATCTGTCCCGCCGTCGGGAGACGGTGGCCGATTTTCTAGGCCAGATACCCGGCCTCCCGAAGTTTCTTGATATCCCAAAGTTTTGGAAGATGTACGACTACATCAACCACGTTGATAAAACGCTTCCGCTTACGGTCTACGAGGGTATGTAGACAACACGCTCACCTCTCGTTGCTATGCATCACCATGATCCTGCGTGTGCGTAGGACATTTTTTGAAATTACTACATTCCCCAACAGGTGCAACTATCTCCACAGGACTTCGTCGAGCACTATGAAAATTATGGCTGAGGACGAACTTGAGGGAGAGGGACGCCACACATGGCTTGGGAATCGTGGTGTGTGTTGCCCCTCTCCCTCCTCTCATATATATAGGTGGAGGGGGGAGAGGAGGCAGCCCTAGGGCGCCCCCAAGTGGCCGGCGACTTCCCTAGAGGCCTGCCTAGCCACGCCCCCTTCCATATATGGACATGGGGGAAGGAAAGGGGGCTGGCTGCCTTAGGGCGCCTCCTCCTTCCTTCCCTCCCTTCCTTGGCGCGTGGACAGGGGTGGAGGGGCGCGCCATCCCCCTTGTGGGCTGGTGTGCTTTCCCCCTTTGGCCCATAAGGCCCACCACTTACCGGTGGCCTCCCGAAACCCCTTTTGTCTCTCCGATGAATACTTGATTCATTCTGAAACCTTTCCGATGACCAAATAACATCGTCCTATATACCAATTTTACCTCCGGACCATTCCGGAGCTCCTTGTCATGTACGTGATCTCATCCGGCACTCCGAACAACATTGGGTCACCAACTCACATAACTCGTATAGTACTCTATCGTCAATGAACATTAAGCATGTGGACCCTACGGGTTCGAGAATGATGTAGAAATGACAGAGATGCCTCTCCGGTCAATAACCAATAGAGGGACCTGGGTGCCCATATTGGTTCCTACATATTGTACGAAGATCTTTATTGGTCGAACCTTTATGACAACATATGTAATTCCCTTTGTCTGTAGGTATGTTACTTGCCCGAGATTTGATCGACGGTATCTCCATACCTAGTTCAATCTCGTTACTAGCAACACTCTTTACTCGTTCCATAATACATCATTTCGTAACTAACTCCTTAGTCACTTTGCTTGCAAGCTTCTTGTGATGTTGCATTACCGAGAGGGCCCACAGATAACTCTTTGATACATGGAGTGACAAATCCCAATCTTGATCCATGCAAACTCAACAGACACCTCTAGAGCGTAGCGACCCAGCCTCAGACAGTCAAGTCTCTATGCTTCAGTGTCATCCCTGGATCGGTAATGCTGACACACACAGTACTCGGAGGATTTATAACAGAGTTGCAATCACACACTTATTACATCGATAGTCTCCAAAGAGAACTTAATACAATAAATATGGCTTAAGGCCATCTAATACGATAACAGCAGAAGGCTTGGAAGATAAAGTGAGTCCATCAACTCCAACGGCATAGCTGAGTGCACGACAACGGCCTATCGAACCTTACTCCTCGTCTGCAACATGACACGTTGCAGCCCGAAAACGGGTCAGCACATGGAATATGTTGGCAATGTAACACGGTAGAAGAGAACAGATAAATGCTATCACTACATGCATATATGGCTGGTGGAGGCTCCATGGTTGATATGTTTTTGCAAAAATCCATTTTTTCCCTACAACAAAGCAATATATTTTATTTAACTATCATGATAGTTGAAACATTGAGAATTGTACCCCCATCTCAATCCCAATTAAAAATAATTATAAACCCAACAAATTAATTTAAAGTGATGAGATCCATATGATAATCTAAGAACCAGATACTCAAGATGTCCATCACCAGGGACACGGCTAACCATGATTAGTTTGTACACTCTGCAGAGGTTTGCGCACTTTTCCCCACAAGACTCGATCTCCTCCGTTGGATTTCTCGCACTACATGGTGTTTGAGAAACGGATGACCGAGACACAGTCTTTCAGAAACATTAACTCTAATCCCGGGTAGACAGTACCAACCTACATCCCCTACATCTGCTAGCCTACCACTGGAAGAGGTCATGCAACATACTCGACTATGCTAGAGCCCATAATAGCTTGTGGCTGCACACGGAAGTTTCTAGCATGAATAACCTTACGATCCCTTTGAGCCTGGGTGGCGGACCATAGGAGGATCACACGGTATAACCCCGGGATCTCCTACAGCAACACTGGTATAACCCTAGGTGCCCAAAACCAACAATCCACCCAGATGTGTATTAAAGTTGTCACCTTAAGTTGAACCATTAAATTAAACAATCTCGCCTCTGTCATGGATACACTCAAACCCAATCCACGTCTACGAGCATAGCATAGCAATATAAGTGTAACGTAGAAAGTAACTCCCAAGGGTTTGATCATAAACAGGTAATAGGTTCTACCTCATCAACTACTTCCCAAAACCCACATGTTAAACACATCATAATCATGCAATGCTTGAGGATTGTAACTAATGCATAAAAACTGGGTATAAAAGAGTATGATCAATGTGTTACATGCCTTGCTGACGATCCGCAAAACCTAGTGACTTGTAGTAGCACGCTTCGCACTCTAGGAATTCTATCGCAAACAAACAATAGCATACATAAGGAATCAAGCAAAGATGCACGGGTAAAACTTAAATAAGAAGATCTAACCAGAAAGTTCAACAGAAGAACTTCGGTTTGCAAAAAGAATCAAATCAAACGGAGCAACGAAACTCAAACTGCGAAAGAAACAAGATCCGAATACTAATCTGGACTAAAGTCAAATTTTACTGTATCAAAATCTTGTTCAAGTTGGTTAAACAGAAAGATCTAGGCGCTTGTTTCACCTGATTTGGATAAACGAGCGAAAAGATAAACTAAAACGAAGATCAGGACAGAAATCGCGATGGGAAATAATCGCGAAAAAACCCTGGAAAAAGAAAACTAATGAACAGGCTAACAAACGAACGTTCGCTGTCTGTGACTAATGGATGAACAGCCTTCGTCAAAACGAACGTACGGACGAATGTCTGTGATTTAACCGAACCGAGAAAAATCGAACCGATAAAATAAAAAAATGCAACTAGGGTTTTTTTTAAAAACCGGGGTTTTACCTAAAAACCAAAAAAACGAACGGCGAGATCCGTCGGCGGCGGCTCAGATTCTGGCGAGGTGAGGCACTCCGGTAGGGCGGCGGCTCGGCGGAGCGGGCAACGGCGTGGCGCGGGCGGCGGAGCAGCGGGCGGGGCGGCGCGGGCGGCGGAGCAGTGGGCGGGGCAGCGCGGAGCAGGCGGCGGCGGCTGGCTAGCATAGAAGGTGACGGCGGCGGGCGTGGGCTGCGGCTACTGCTGCTTGCGGCGTCGGCGGCTGGTGGTGGTGGGGGTCGAGGCGGCGGGGCGGGCAGCATATAAAGGGGTCGGGGGGCGTGGCTTGGGGCAGGGGACGACGAGGCGGAGGCGGCGTCGGACTCCTCCGGTGTGTTCGTCTCCGGCACGGGACGGGAAGGCGGCGCGGCTAGCGGCTGGGCCTCAGCCCAGTGCGGTCCGGCGGAAGTTTTTTTAAACATAATCCGCCGAAGATAAAATCCTAGAAAAATAAATGAAAATCTAAAAATACCAAAAAAAAATTTCACTGTCTAAATAAAATATTTAGAACAGGGTGAACATTTTCTTGGCCCTAAAATGCAATTTTGAAAAATGCATATTTTTCCTAATTCAAATAAAATTGCAAATAAAATCCAAATAAAGTTTATTTATTTGATTTTAATATTTTTCCTCCAATATTTCATTTGTTTTGGGAAAATTCATATTATCTCCTCTCATTTATATTTAATATGAAATAATTTCGGAGAGAAAAACAATTAAAACCAAATTGATCCTTGTTTCGATATTTGATAAAATTCAAATATGAAAATGGTGAAATCCCCAACTCTCTCCGAGGGTCCTTGAGTTGCTTAGAATTTCGAGGATCGCAAAATGAAAATGCAATAAAATATGATATGCATGAATGACCTATATATAACATTCCAAATTGAAAATTTGGGATGTTACAAACCTACCCCCCTTAAGATGAATCTCGCCCTCGAGATTCAGGTTGGCTAGAAAATAGGTGTGGGTGGTCTTTCTGTAGATCATCCTCTCGTTCCCAAGTGGATTCATCCTCGGTATGGTGGCTCCACTGAACTTTACAAAACTTGATAACCTTGCTGCGAGTAACTCGGCTGGCAAACTCGAGAATCTTGACATGTTTCTCTTCATAGGTCAAATCACTGTCCAACTGAATTGCTTCCAGGGGTACTGTATCTCTCAGAGGTATATCGGCCATCTCAGCATGACACTTCTTCAACTGAGAAACGTGAAACACATCATGAACTCCTGACAAACCTTCGGGTAACTCCAACTTGTAGGAAACTTCTCCCATACGTTTCAAAACTCGGTATGGTCCTACAAATCTCGGGGATAACTTTCCCTTAACTCCAAAACGTTTAACACCTCGCAGTGGTGACACTCGCAGATAAGCTCTGTCTCCGATTTCATAGACTACCTCCTTGCGTTTTGAGTCTGCATAGCTCTTCTGCCTGGACTGAGCTACCGTCAGTCTATCTCGAATCAGATTAACCTTCTCTTCTAACTCTTTGATCAAATCTGGTCCAAATAACCGATGGTCTCCAACTTCATCCCACATCAACGGTGTTCTCCACCTTCTTCCATACATGGCTTCTAACGGTGCCATCTTCAAATTGGCCTGATAGCTATTGTTGTATGAGAACTCCACGTAGGGCAGGTTGTCATCCCAACTAGATCCATAATCTAGCACACACGCTCTTAACATGTCCTCCAGAATCTGATTGACTCTCTCAGTCTATCCATTTGTCTGTGGATGAAAAGCTGTACTGAACTCTAGTCTGGTACCCAAAATCTGGTGCAGCTGGTGCCAAAACTTTGAAGTAAATTGTGTTCCTCTATCTGATACGATGGTCCTCGGAACTCTGTGCAGACATACGATCCTGGTCATATATATCTTGGCCAACTTCGCACTTGTATATGTGGTTTTCACTAGGATAAAGTGTGCTACCTTGGTCAACCGATCCACTACTACCCAGATAGAATCATATCCCGATCGGGGCCTGGGCAATCCGGTGATAAAGTCCATGCCAAGCTTGTTCCACTTCCATTCGGGTATCAGCATAGGCTGCAGTAATCCTGTTGGCTTCTGATGTTCTGCCTTTACTCTCTGACATACATCACATACGGCTACATACTCGGCAATATCCTTCTTCATACCAGTCAACCAGAAACGCTCCTTCAAATCCAAATACATCTTAGTGTTTCCGGGGTGTATCGAGTATGGCGAGTCATGAGCTTCTTGAAGTATCATTCCTGATCTCCGCATTATTGGGCACATAAACACGGTCCTCAAACCACAAGGTGTCGTGCTCATTGATACGTCTCCAACGTATCTATAATTTTTGATTGTTCCATGCTATTATATTATAACCTTGGATGTTTTATATGCTATTTTATATGATTGTGGGACTAACCTATTAACCCAGAGCCGAGTGCCAGTTTCTATTTTTTCCTTGTTTTAGAATATCGCAGAAAAGGAAAATCAAACGGAGTCCAATTGACCTGAAACTTCACGGAACTTATTTTTGGATCAGAAGAAGCCCAGAAGACTTGGAGTGCACATCACGGGATCAACGAGGAACCCACGAGGCAGGGGGCGCGCCCCCTGGGCGCGCTCTCCACCCTCGTGGGCCCCTCGTGGCCCCCCTGACGTACTTCTTCCTCCTATATATCTCCATATACCCTAAAACGATGGGGGAGCACAATAGACCGGGAGTTCCGCTGCCAAAAGCCTCCGTAGCCACCGAAAGCCAATCTAGACCCATTCCGGCACCCTGCCGGAGGGGGCAATCCTTCTCCGGTGGACATCTTCATTATCCTGGCGCTCTATATGACGAGGAGGGAGTAGTTCTCCCTCGGGGCTGAGGGTATGTACCAGTAGCTATGTGTTTGATCTCTCCCTCTCTCTCTCTCTCTCGTGGTCTTGAGATGTTACGATCTTGATGTATCACGAGCTTTGCTATTATAGTTGGATCTTATGATGTTTTCTCCCCCCTCTACTCTCTTGCAATGGATTGAGTTTCCCCTTTGAAGTTATCTTATCGGATTGAGTCTTTAAAGATTTGAGAACACTTGATGTATGTCTTGCCGTGCGTATCTGTGGTGACAATGGGATATCACGTGATTTACTTGATGTATGTTTTGGTGATCAACTTGCGGGTTCCGCCCATGAACCTATGCATAGGGGTTGGCACACGTTTTCGTCGTGATTCTCCGGTAGGAACTTTGGGGCACTCTTTGAGGTTCTATGTGTTGGTTGAATAGATGAATCTGAGATTGTGTGATCCATATCGTATAATCATACCCATGGATACTTGAGGTGACATTGGAGTATCTAGGTGACATTAGGGTTTTGGTTGATTTGTGTCTTAATGTGTTATTCTAGTACGAACTCTAGGGTTGTTTGTGACACCTATGGGAATAGCCCAATGGATTGATTGGAAAGAATAACTTTGAGGTGGTTTCATACCCTACCATAATCTCTTCGTTTGTTCTCCGCTATTAGTGACTTTGGAGTGACTCTTTGTTGCATGTTGAGGGCTAGTTATATGATCCAATTATGTTATTATTGTTGAGAGGACTTGCACTAGTGAAAGTATGAACCCTAGGCCTTGTTTCCACACACAGCAATACCGTTTGTGCTCACTTTTATCATTAGTTACCTTGCTGTTTTTATATTTTCAGATTACAAAAACCTATATCTACTATCCATATTGCACTTGTATCACCATCTCTTCACCGAACTAGTGCACCTATACAATTTACCATTGTATTGGGTGTGTTGGGGACACAAGAGACTCTTTGTTATTTGGTTGCAGGGTTGCTTGAGAGAGACCATCTTCATCCTACGCCTCCTACGGATTGATAAACCTTAGGTCATCCACTTGAGGGAAATTTGCTACTGTCCTACAAACCTCTGCACTTGGAGGCCCAACAACGTCTACAAGAAGAAGGTTGTGTAGTAGACATCAAGCTCTTTTCTGGCGCCGTTGCCGGGGAGGTGAGTGCTTGAAGTTATATATTTAGATCTTGCAGTCGAATCTTTTTTGTTTCTTGTTTTAGCACTAGTTTAGTTTATAAAAGAAAACTACAAAAAAAATATGGAATTGAGTTTGCCTCATACGCTTCATCTTTTAATATCTTTCGTGAGTATGATGGAAAGGAAAATTGTGCCAAAGTGTTAGAAGAAGAATGCATTAAAATGTTTGGCACTAAATATTTGAATGATGAGCATGATTGCAATGTTGTTAGTATGAATTCCTTGAATATCCATGATGCTAATGATATGCAAAGCCACAAGCTTGGGGAAGCTATGTTTGATGAAGATGATATTTTTTGTCCCCCAAGTTTTGATGAGAAAATTTATTATGATGAAAGCATGCCTCCTATTTATGATGATTATATTGATGAAAGTGGATTTGGAGAGGTCATGACTTTATTTTGTGATGAATCCACTATTCCGGAAGAGGTTCCAATTGATTATGAGAATAAAGTTGCTATCTATGATGATTATTGTGATGACTTGTATGCTATAAAGAATAATGATAACCATGAAACTTGTCATCATGATTTTAGTTTTCAATTGGATTATTCCTCATGTGATAGTTATTTTGTTGAGTTTGCTCCCACTACTATTCATGCGAAGAAGTTTGCTTATGTGGAGAGTAATAAAAATTCTATGCTTGTAGATCATGAAAAGAATGCTTTTATGTGATAGTTATATTGTTGAATTCATTCATGATGCTACTGAAAATTATTATGAGGGGGGAATATATGCTTGTAGGAATTGCAATAATATCAAGTTTCCTCTCTATGTGCTTAAAGTTATGAAGTTATGCTTGTTTTACCTTCCTATGCAAGTTGATTCTTGTTCCCATAAGTTGTTTGCTCACAAAATACCTATTCATAGGAAGTGAGTTAGGCTTAAATGTGCTAGTCATATTCTTCATGATGCTCTCTTTATGTTTCAATTCTTATCTTTTATGTGAGCATCATTGAAATCATCATGCCTAGCTAGGGGCGTTAAACGATAGCGCTTATTGGGAGGCAACCCAATTTTATTTTTGTTTCTTATTTTTTTGCTCCTGTTTAGCAATAAATAATTCATCTAGACTCTGTTTAGATGTGGTTTTATGCTTTTAATTAGTGTTTGTGCCAAGTAGAACCTTTGGGAAGACTTGGGGAAAGTCTTTGCGATCATGCTGTAAAAAAACAGAAACTTTAGCGCTCATGAGAATTGCTGCCATGTTTTATTGGAGAGTGATATTTAGTTAATTATTTCTGAAGATTATTAATAGATAAATTCCTCATGTCCAGAAATTTATTGGAGAATTTTATGAGTTCCATAAGTTTGCGTTAGTTACAGATTACTACATATTGTTCCGTTTTTGACAGATTCTATTTTTCGTGTGTTGTTTGCTTATTTTGATGAATCTATGGCTAGTAAAATAGTTTATAAACCATATAGAAGTTGGAATACAGTAGGTTTAACACCAATATAAATAAAGAATGACTTCATTACAGTACCTTGAAGTGGTGTTTTGTTTTCTTTCGCTAACGGAGCTTACGAGTTTTCTGTTAAGTTTTGTGTTGTGAAGTTTTCAAGTTTTGGGTAAAGATTCGATGGATTATGGAATAAGGAGTGGCAAGAGCCTAAGCTTGGGGATGCCCAAGGCACCCCAAGGTAATATTCAAGTACAACCAAGAGCCTAAGCTTGGGATGCCCCGGAAGGCATCCCCTCTTTCATCTTTGTTCATCGGTAACTTTACTTGGAGCTATATTTTTATTCGCCACATGATATGTGTTTTGCTTGGAGCGTCATTTTATTTTATTTAGTTTTGCTTGCTGCTTGAATAAAATACCAAGATCTGAAATTCTTAAATGTTAGAGAGTCTTCATATAGTTGCATAATTATTCTACTACTCATTGATCTTCACTTATATCTTTCGGAGTAGTTTGTCGTTTGCTCTAGTGCTTCACTTATATCTTTTAGAGCATGGTGGTAGTTTTATTTTGAAGAAATAGATGAACTCTCATGCTTCACTTATATTATTTTGAGAGTCCTAAACAGCATGGTAATTTGCTTTGGTTATGAATTTAGTCCTAATATGATGGGCATCCAAGAGGGATATAATAAAAACTTTCATATAAAGTGCATTGAATACTAAGAGAAGTTTGATACTTGATAATTGTTTTGAGATATGGAGATGGTGATATTAGAGTCATGCTAGTTGAGTAGTTGTGAATTTGAGAAATACTTGTGTTTAAGTTTGTGATTCCCGTAGCATGCACGTATGGTGAACCGTTATGTGATGAAGTCGGAGCATGATTTATTTATTGATTGTCTTCCTTATGTGTGGCGGTTGGGGACGAGTGATGGTCTTTTCCTACTAATCTATCCCCCTAGGAGCATGCGTGTAGTACTTTGTTTTGATAACTAATAGATTTTTGCAATAAGTATGTGAGTTCTTATGACTAATGTCGAGTCCATGGATTATACGCACTCTCACCCTTCCACCATTGCTAGCCTCTCCAGTACCGCGCAACTTTCGCCGGTACCATAAACCCACCATATACCTTCCTCAAAATAGCCACCATACCTACCTATTATGGCATTTCCATAGCCATTCCGAGATATATTGCCATGCAACTTTCCATCGTTCCGTTATTATGACACGCTTCATCATTGTCATATTGCTTTACATGATCATGTAGTTGACATCGTATTTGTGGCAAAGCCACCGTTCATAATTCTTCCATACATGTCACTCATGAGTCATTGCACATCCCAGTACACCGCTGGAGACGTTCATATAGAGTCATATTTTGTTCTAAGTATCGAGTTGTAATTCTTGAGTTGTAAGAAAATAAAAGTGCGATGATCATTATTATTAGAGCATTGTCCCAATGAGGAAAGGATGATGGAGACTATGATTCCCCCACAAGTCGGGATGAGACTCCGGACGAAAAAAAAGAGGCCAAAGAATCCCAAATAAAAAAAAGAGGCCACAAAAAAAAGAGAAGGCCCAAAAAAAATGAGAGAAAAAGAGAGAAGGGGCAACGCTACTATCCTTTTACCACACTTGTACTTCAAAGTAGCACCATGATCTTCATGATAGAGAGTCTCCTATGTTGTCACTTTCATATACTAGTGGGAATCTTTCATTATAGGACTTGGCTTGTATATTCCAATGATGGGCTTCCTCAAAATGCTCTAGGTCTTCGTGAACAAGCGAGTTGGATGCACACCCACTAAGTTTCTTTTTGAGCTTTCATACACTTATAGCTCTAGTGCATCCGTTGCATGGCAATCCCTACTCACTCACATTGATATCTATTGATGGGCATCTCCATAGCCCGTTGATACACCTAGTTGATGTGAGACTATCTTCTCGTTTTTGTCTTCTCCACAACCACCATTCTATTCCACCTATAGTGCTATATCCATGGCTCACGCTCATGTATTGCGTGAAGATTGAAAAAGTTTGAGAACATCAAAAGTATGAAACAATTGCTTGGCTTGTCATCGGGGTTGTGCATGATTTAAATATTTCGTGTGGTGAAGATAGAGCATAGTCAGACTATATGATTTTGTAGGGATAGCTTGCTTTGGCCATGTTATTTTGAGAAGACATGATTACTTGGTTAGTATGCTTGAAGTATTATTATTTTTATGTCAATATTAAACTTTTGTCTTGGATCTTATGGATCTGAATATTCTTGCCACAATAAAATAAATACATGATGAATATGTTAGGTAGCATTCCACATAAAAAATTCTATTTTTTATCATTTACCTACTCGAGGACGAGCGGGAATTAAGCTTGGGGATGCTAATACGTCTCCAACGTATCTATAATTTTTGATTGTTCCATGCTATTATATTATCAACCTTGGATGTTTTATATGCATTTATATGCTATTTTATATGATTTTTGGGACTAACCTATTAACCCAGAGCCCAGTGCCAGTTTCTGTTTTTTCCTTGTTTTACAATATCGCAGAAACGGAAAATCAAACAGAGTCCAATTGACCTGAAACTTCACAAAACTTATTTTTGGATTAGAAGAAGCCCAGAAGACTTGGAGTGCACGTCAGGGGATCAACGAGGAAGCCACGAGGCAGGGGGGCGTGCCCACCCCCTGGGCGCGCCCTCCACCCTCATGGGCTCCTCGTGGCCCCCCTAATACACTTCTTCCTCCTATATATCTCCATATACCCTAAAATGATGGGGGAGCACAATAGATCGGGAGTTCCACCGCCAGAAGCCTCCGTAGCCACCGAAAGCCAATCTAGACCCGTTCCGGCACCCTGCCGGAGGGGGCAATCCTTCTCCGGTGGCCATCTTCATCATCCCGGTGCTCTCCATGACGAGGAGGGAGTAGTTCTCCCTCGGGGCTGAGGGTATGTACCAGTAGCTATGTGTTTGATCTCTCTCTCTCTCTCGTGTTCTTGAGATGTTACGATCTTGATGTATCGCGAGCTTTGCTATTATAGTTGGATCTTATGATGTTTTCTCCCCCCTCTACTCTCTTGTAATGGATTGAGTTTCCCCTTTGAAGTTATCTTATCGGATTGAGTCTTTAAAGATTTGAGAACACTTGATGTATGTCTTGCCTTGCGTATCTGTGGTGACAATGCGATATCACGTGATTCACTTCATGTATGTTTTGGTGATCAACTTGCGGGTTCCGCCCATGAACCTATGCATAGGGTTTGGCACACGTTTTTGTCGTGATTCTCCGGTAGGAACTTTGGGGCACTCTTTGAGGTTCTATGTGTTGGTTGAATAGATGAATCTGAGATTGTGTGATGCATATCATATAATCATCCCCATGGATACTTGAGGTGACATTGGAGTATCTAGGTGACATTAGGGTTTTGGTTGATTTGTGTCTTAAGATGTTATTCTAGTACGAACTCTAGGGCTGTTTGTGACACCTATAGGAATAGCCCAACAGATTGATTGGAAAAAATTACTTTGAGGTGGTTTCGTACCCTACCATAATCTCTTCGTTTATTCTCCGCTATTAGTGACTTTGGAGTGACTGTTTGTTGCATGTTGAGGGCTATTTATATGATCCAATTATGTTATTATTGTTGAGAGGACTTGCACTAGTGAAAGTATGAACCCTAGGCCTTGTTTCCACACATTGCAATACCGTTTGTACTCACTTTTATCATTAGTTATCTTGCTGTTTTTATATTTTCAAATTACAAAAACCTATATCTACTATCCATATTGCACTTGTATCACTATCTCTTCGCCAAACTAGTGCACCTATACAATTTACCATTGTATTGGGTGTGTTGGGGACACAAGAGACTCTTTGTTATTTGGTTGCAGGGTTGCTTGAGAGAGACCATCTTCATCCTACGCCTCCTACGGATTGATAAACCTTAGGTCATCCACTTGAGGGAAATTTGCTACTGTACTACAAACCTCTGCACTTGGAGGCCCAACAACGTCTACAAGAAGAAGGTTGTGTAGTAGACATCACTCATCTTCACGAAAACCTCTGGCTTTTCCTTTGCTCATTTTCTCCTTTATCTCAGCAATTTCCTTGTCATCCTTCTGAGCTTCAAGAATCTTTCCCAACAATGTTGATTGAACTTCCATTGCTGCAACAAAACCTCTAGGAACAATCTCCAAACGAAGCTCCCTGAGATCCTCTGCTAACTCCTTTGGCATCCCTCCCATTAGGAGAGTATTAACATAACTCTTCCGGCTCAAAGCGTCTGCTACGACATTGGCCTTTCCTAGATGATAGTGCAACTTCATATCATAATCCTTTATAAGCTCCAACCATCTCCTCTGCCTAAGGTTCAGCTCCTTCTGTGTGAAAATGTACTTCAAACTCTTATGATCCGTGTACACATCACAACGGTTTCCAATAAGAAAGTGTCTCCATGTCTTGAGTGCATGCACTACAGCTGCTAACTCCAAATCATGTGTGGCATAATTCAACTCATGCAAGTTGACGTGAGGCATATGAAACAACTCTTCCATCTTGCATAAGCACTCCTCCAAGTCCTAAGCGAGATGCGTCGCAATACACTTGGAAATCCTTGCGTATATCCGGCAGAATTAGCACTGGGGCGGTAGTCACACGTTTCTTCAACTCCTGAAAACTAACCTCACATTCTTCTGTCCATTTAAACTTAGTGTCCTTCTTCAACAACTCTGTCATGGGCTTTGCAATCTTAGAGAAATTATCAATAAATCTCTGATAGTATCCCGCGAGTCCCAGAAAACTGCGGATCTCTCCAACTAAGGTGGGTGATAGCCAGTCGGTGACTGATTTAACCTTGGTGGGGTCTACTGCTATACCTTCTCCCGATATAACATGTCCAAGGAATCCAACTTCCTTCAAACAAAATTCACACTTGCTGAACTTGGCATACAACTGATGTTCCCTGAGTTTCTCAAGAACTAAACGCAAATGTTCCTTGTGCTCCTCTTCAGTCTTTGAGTATACTAGAATATCATCAATGAACACCACAACAAACTTATCCAAGAACTCCATGAACACCTTATTCATCATACTCATGAAGTAGGCAGGGGCATTAGTCTATCCAAATGGCATAACCGTGTACTCATAAAGCCCGTACCTGGTGGTGAAAGTTGTCTTAGGTATATCCTGTTCTCAAATCCTCAACTGGTGGTATCCTGATCACAGGTCGATCTTCGAGAACACTTTAGCTCCTTGCAACTGGTCAAACAAATCATTGATCATCGGTAGTGGGTACTTGTTCTCGATCGTCACTTCATTCAGCGCATGATAATCAACAACCATTCTCAACGATCCATCCTTCTTCTCAACCAGGAGCACTGGGGCTCCCCATGGTGATGAACTTCGTCGAATGTAACCTTTCTCCAATAACTCCTTAATCTGCTTCTTGATATCTTCCAGATCATTTGTGGGCATCCGGTATGGTCTCTTCGATACGGGTCTAGTGCCTGGCAATAGCTCTATTAAAAACTCAATGTCTCGATCTAGCGGCATGCCTGGTAGTTCCTCTGGAAATACATCTGGGTAATCCTTCACTACAGGCACTTCCTCCTGAACAACTCCTGAGAGTGAATTTACTTGGGTTCTCCTTGGCGCATGCCTGGAAACATACTTGATCCTTTTTCCCTCCAGGGTAGTGAGCAGAATTGACTTGCTAGGAAATCTATGCTTCCTCCATACTTTGATAGCCAATCCATTCCCAGTATCACATCCAATCCTTGGGATTCCAAAATAATGAGGTTTGAGGGGAAAACATGGCTGCCAATGGTTAAGGGTAACCGATCGCACCATCGGCTAGCCATATACTCTGCACCGGGTGAGCTCACTGGTGTCCTAAGGGCTAAGGTGGGTAACTTAAACTTGTCCACCAATCCCCTTGAAATGTATGAATGTGATGCACCAGTATCAAAAAGAACGAGAGCGGTAAATGACTTAACCAAAACCTTACCAATAACTGCATCTGGCTGCTCTTCAACCTCATCCACGTTCATGTGGTTCACCTGTCCCCTGTTGAAAGGGTTGGGCTTCTTCCTAGAGCTCCCATTTCCATTGCCATTCTTCAACTCTGGACAATCATTAGCGTAATGTCCAGTCTTTCCGCACTTGAAACAGGTAACATGACTCTGGTCCTTCTTGGCGGGTGTGGCTGGGTTAGAGCGATTCTGATTGCTGCTTGCTCCATTCCCATTCCCATTCTTAGGGCCATTGTGGTTATGAGAACTTCGTCCATTGTGAGTGTGGCTTCCATGGTTATGGGTAAATCCTCCCGAGTTCGGGGTAAAACGAGGCTTCTGCGATGCTCCTGAATTGTACTTCCCTCGTCCATACTAACTCTTGTGGCTCTCTATCTGCTGTTGTTTCCCTTCAATCATAAGAGCCTTATCTACCAACTCCTGGTAGTTGTTAAATGTTGCCACCATCAACTACATGCTCATCTCACAATTCAGTCCTTCCATAAATTCTCCTACTTTGCGGCATCTGTGGACACATCATCAGGGGCATAACGAGATAGCTTACTAAACTCATCTACGTACTGAGCCACAGTACGATTTCCCTGGCGCAAGTTGCGAAACCCACGCTTCTTCATGCTCATAGCTCCAGTTGAGACATGGGCTGTGCGGAAAGCTTGCTGAAACTGCTCCCAAGTGACATTGGCTATAGGGAAAGTGGTTGTGTAATTCTCCCACCATGAGGCTGCTGGTCCATCCAATTGATGTGCGGCAAAATGCACCTTCTCAGCATCTATGCAACCTGCAGTGGTCAACTCCCTTCCAATCCTGCGTAGCCAGTCATCAGCAACTATTGGCTCGGTGCTACTGAAAAACACCGGCGGCTGCAACCTCAGAAAACGGGCTAAGTTGTCAACTGGTGGTGGTGGCGGTGGGTTGTTGTTGTTGTTGTTATTGTTGCCTTGGTTCTGAACTAACAACTGCATCAAGGCATTCTACTGCTAGATCAACTGAGTGAGCTCCGATGGGAAGACAAATCCGGTATCACGCCACAGAGGCATTTGATGGGTTTAGAGGGAAGAGATTACAATAGAATGAGGTCTACTAAGAGAGCACTACCCATATGCACATGAGACAAACACAATCATATCATAACACTCAATCAATCAAGCAAGGGCATACAATCGATCTAACTGTCGTCACAGTGCTCAGACTACTACTATATACATGAGGGAATACTACTTGATCATATGGTGGTCTTCTAGAAATTTTGATCAGTGGAAGATTCCATGATATCTACTCCAGCTTCGTCTTCATAGTCATCATTACTACTGTCGGGGTCGGAGTCGGTGTCGTCGATGATGATGTAGTCTTCAGATCGAATGTCTTTGGATTGATCATCATCTCCTGGCGCGGGATCTCCCATGAATACTCCGATCTTCTTTATCAGGTCATCATTCTTCTCCAATAGTATCGCGATTTCCTCCTCGTATCCGTCGCGTGTAGACTTGAGTTCCTCCTCTAGATCCATGTTCCTGGTCATCGCCTTCTTCAAATCTATCATGCTAGCGCACATCTGGTTCTCCTGACGTCGAATGTGCTAGTTTAACTCCTGGATGAATGCTGCAATGGACCTGTCTTTCCTGGTGCTGATCATCTCCCATTGCTCATCTCGGCGCCCACATATCTGATAGATAGTGTCCTTCAGCTCCTGTTTGTAGACTTCTCCAATACGTCCCATAGCAATGTGGGCTGCCATGCTCTTGCCTAGACTCCAGGTTGGTGCATCAAAGGAAAACTCTATGGGCTCAGTGACTAGCGTGAATGTCCTTCCTAAAACTTGAACTCGAATCATCCAACGCTCCTCTTCTGGTAAAGTGGCGGTGTAGGCCCCGGTGAAGCTTGGTATTCCGATGTTCAGGTACCTAGTGACTTCCTTCAAGTGTCGTCCAAAAGGAGTGTCTTCATCCGGTTGTGCAAACTTGTTCCTTGAGTCCGCCATCCTAAAGAGTAGAAAATGGAGAGGAGTCAGAAATGAGTAGAGAAGAGTGACCTATGGTTCATCTTAGTGGTCGTGTCCTACATTCAGCGTGTGCTCTGATACCATCTTGTAGCGACCCGACCACAGATGGTCAAGTCTCTGTGCTTCAGTGTCATCCCTGGATCGGTAATGCTGACACACACAGTACTCGAAGGATTTATAACATAGTAGCAATCACACACTTATTACATCGATAGTCTCCAAAGAGAACTTAATACAATAAATATGGCTTAAGGCCATCTAATACGATAACAGCAGAAGGCTTGGAAGATAAAGTGAGTCCATCAACTCCAACGGCATAGCTGAGTGCACGACAACGGCCTAGCGAACCTTACCCCTCGTCTGAAAAGTCTGCAACATGACACGTTGCAGCCCGAAAATGGGTCAGCACATGGAATATGTTGGCAATGTAACACAGTAGAAAAGAACAGATAAATACTATCACTACATGCATATATGGCTGGTGGAGCCTCTATGGTTGATATGTTTTTGCGAAAAGCCAATTTTTTCCTACAACAAAGAAATATATTTTATTTAACTATCATGGTAGTTGAAACATTGAGAATGGTACCCCCATCTCAATCCCAATTAAAAATAATTATAAACCCAACAAATTAATTTAAAGTGATGAGATCCATATGATAATCTAAGAACCAGATACTCAAGATGTCCATAACCATGATTAGTTTGTACACTCTGCAGAGGTTTGCGCACTTTTTCCCACAAGACTCGATCTCCTCCGTTGGATTTCTCGCACTACATGGTGTTTGAGAAACGGATGACCGAGACACAGTCTTTCAGAAACATTAACTCTAACCCTGGGTAGACAGTACCAACCTACATCCCCTACATCTGCTAGCCTACCACTGGAAGAGGTCATGCAACATGCTCGACTATGCTAGAGCCCATAATAGCTTGTGGCTGCACACGGAAGTTTCTAGCATGAATAATCTTACGATCCCTTTGAGCCTGGGTGGCAGACCATAGGAGGATCACACGGTATAACCCCGGGATCTCCTAGGACAACACTGGTATAACCCTAGGTGCCCAAAACCAACAATCCACCTAGATGTGTATTAAAGTTGAACCATTAAATTAAATAATCTCATATCTGTCATGGATACACTCAAACCTAATCCACGTCTACGAGCATAGCATAGCAATATAAGCGTAACGTAGAAAGTAACTCCCAAGGGTTTGATCATAAACAGGTAATATGTTCTACCTCATCAACTACTTCCCAAAACCCATATGTTAAACACATCCTAATCATGCAGTGCTTGAGGATTGTAACTAATGCATAAAAACTGGGTATAAAAGAGTATGATCAATGTGTTAGTTGCCTTGCTGACGATCCGCAAAACCTAGTGACTCGTAGTAGCACGCTTCGCACTCCGGGAATTCTATCGCAAACAAACAATAGCATACATAAGAAATCAAGCAAAGATGCATGGGTAAAACTCAAATAAGAAGATCTAACCAGAAAGTTCAACTGAAGAACTCCGGTTTGCAAAAAGAATCAAATCAAACGGAGCAACGAAACTCAAACTGCGGAAGAAACAAGATCTGAATACTAATCTAGACTAAAGTCAAATTTTACTGTATCAAAATCTTGTTCAAGTTGGTTAAACAGAAAGAGAACTTCGAGACGAAGATCTACGCGCTTGTTTCACCTGATTTGGATAAACGAGCGAAAAGATAAACTAAAACGAAGATCAGGGCAGAAATCGCGATCAGAAAGAATCGCAGAAAAACCCTTGAAAAAGAAAAACTGACGAACAGGCTAACGAACGAACATTCGCTGTCTGTGACTAACGGATGAACGGCGTTCATTAAAACGAACGTATGGACGAACGTCCGCGATTTAACCGAGCTGTAAAATTAAAAAGACGCAACTAGGTTTTTTTTTTACAAAAACCGGGGTTTTACCTAAAAACCAAAAAAACCAAACGGCAAGATCCGTTGGTGGCGGCTCGGATTCCGGTAAGGCGAGGCACTCCGGCGGGGCGGCGGCTCGGCGGAGCGGGCAACGGCGCGGCACGGGCGGCGGAGCAGTGGGCGGCGCGGCACGGGCGGCGGAGCAGTGGGCGGCGCGGCGCGAAGCGGGCGGCGGCGGCTGGCTGGCGCGGCAGGCGGCAGCGGAGGGCGTGGGCTGCGGCTGCTGTTGCTTGCGGCGGCGGCTGGTGGTGGTGGGGGTCGAGGCGGCGGGGCGGGCAGCATATAAAGGGGCCGGGGGGCGTGACTTGGGGCAGGGGGCGACGAGGCGGAGGCGTCGTCGGACTCCTCCTGTGAGTCCATCTCTGGCACGGGACGGGAAGGCGGCGCGGCTGGCGGCTGGGCCTCGGCCCAGTGCGGTCCGGCGGAAGTTTTTTTTAGAACATAATCCGTCGAAGATAAAATCCTAAAAAAATAAATAAAAATCTAAAAATACCAAAACCAATTTTCACCGTCTAAATAAAATATTTAGAACAGGGTGAACATTTTCTTGGCCCTAATTCTAATAAAATTGCAAATAAAATCCAAATAAAGTTTATTTATTTGATTTTAATATTTTTCCTCCAATATTTCATTTGTTTTGGGAAAAGTCATATTACCTCCTCTCATTTATATTTAATATGAAATAATTTCGGACAGAAAAACAATTAAAACCAAATTGATCCTTGTTTCGATATTTGATAAAATTCAAATATGAAAACGGTGAAATCACCAACTCTCTCCGAGGGTCCTTGAGTTGCTTGGAATTTCGAGGATCGCAAAACGAAAATGCAATAAAATATGATATGCATGAATGACCTATATATAACATTCCAAATTGAAAATTTGGGATGTTACACATAGATACTTGTAGAGCATCTTTATGATCACCCAATTACGTTATGACGTTTGATAGCACAAAAGGTATTCCTCCGGTATCCGGGAGTTGCATGATCTCATGATGGAAGGAATATGTATTTGACATTAAGAAAAGAGTAGCAATAAACTGAACGATCATATGCTAAGCTAACAGATAGGTCTTGTCCATCACATCATTCTCCTAATGATGTGATCTCTTTATCAAGTGACAACACATGTCTATGGTTAGGAGACCTTAACCATCTCGTCTAGTCTAATAGAGGCTTATTAGGGACACGATATTCGTTTATGTATCCACACATGTATTTAAGTTTCCGGTTAATACAATTCTAGCATGAATAATAAACCTCTATCATGATTAAGAAAATATAATAATAACCATTTTATCATTGCCTCTAGGGCATATTTCCATCATTGACCTCCTCCTGAATCCCACGCCACTTGTTACAGGCCTGCTGGATGGTCACCCAATGGTTAGCCATGGCCGCCTTCTCGCCGCGATCCATGTGGATGCCGGCAAAGTCGTGGTCGACCAACTTGCGCTCATCGAACGCTGCCTTGACCCTTCTCCAGTAGGTGTCGGCGTTCTGATTCGCGCTGGTGATCGGGTCGATGCTGACAGTCTTCCATGCTTTGGCGCGGCACTAGTCTTTCTTTGGCGTCCACTTGATGTGAGGCTCGCCTGGCCTGGCGTTGGACGACCGCTTCTTCTTTCTTCCTTTGGCCGGTGGCTCCGCTGGTTCTTCCTCTTCCACCTCCTCCTCGGCATCGTCGTGCTCGACGTCCTCCATGTCGACGGCGGTGTCTAGCGTTTCGTCTTGCGTGCGTAACCCGAGGCACAAAGTGGCGGCGACTGAGCCATTCGTGATGATCTCGTCCATGTCGGAGTTGGTGCTGCTGAACTGTGGCACCGAGCCATGGGTGAAGGGTAGGGGCCCACGATGCAAAGTCGGCGCAGGTGGGCCTGAGTACGTCGTCGGCGAGTAGACGTAGTGGGTGTTGAGGCCGGCGATGAACACGGGGGAGGGCGTGCATGGGTCGGGGTTGAAGAACGGGGGGGGGGGGGGCGGGGGGGGGGGGGGGGGGGGGGGGGGGGGGGGGGGGGGGGACGCAGAGCCATGCGGGAAGGTGATGTTGGGGTTGGAGCCGCCAAGCGCGTCGCCGTCAACGTAGTCAGGCGAGGGCGCGTACCCCCACACTGGCGGCGAGAAGTTGGCCGACGACGCGATGCTCTGCTGGCTATCCCGCGCGCCTTGTGGGTACTAACCAGCCTGTTGAGGCGAAAGGAGCTGGCGCTCGTTCGCCATGTCCGTGCGAGACGACTCCTCCTGCTCCGCCGCCGCGTCCCTGGCCTCTTCATGTTGAGCCTATTCCGCCTTGTGGTGACCGCTGCCTGTGATCAACGCCAGCCTTCCACTGGGCGTTCGTCAAGCCCGAGGGCCTTGGCATCGGTGCCCTCAGCTTCCTCTGCTTTGGCTGGCCGGGATCGTTGGCTAGGCGAGGGGCACATACTTCTTCGGCGGCATGACGGGCGGATCTGGGGAGAGAATGGCGGGAGCTGCAGGGGAGAAGGGGCCGGTAGGGGGGAAATGGAGGGAAAGGGGGAAATCGGTCGGTGTCGCTGACAGTGAGGGTCCACGCGCCTTTTCGTTTCAGCCGGCGCTCCCCTGTGCACTGGGTTCCGCTTGGGTTTGCGGGCTGTAATTTCGGCGCAACCGACGAAAAAGGAGGATCTGGGGACGCGGCTGGGCGACTCTTTTCAGCGCCGGCGGTAAAATGCGCCCTGAGGTGCGTGTTGTAGGGGGGGGGGGGGGGGGGGGGGGGGGGGGGGGGGGGGGGGGCTGGAGATGCTATAAGGTCTGACTTTGGGAATCGGCCTCGTTCTGCGTTCTATGGACCGAAAATGCCGGCCAGGAACGGCCCATATGGCCAGTTTGTTGTATATATGGTCGTAGTAGTCGGCTTGGTAGTTGCCATAGGACGAAGACGGCCGGATCGCTTTCCAAACTAGTTCTACCCACCCGGCTGTCGGTCTCCGTCTCCACCTCCACCTCCTCAATCCTCTTTTTAATCCCTCTCCCGAGTCGCCTTGGATCCTCGAGCGAGTAATCCCACGAACTCTCGCTGGGTAGATTAGGGTTCCTGCTCAGATCTAGGCGTCCTGCGGCCGAGGCCGTACGCTCACCCCACCTTCCCGTTGGCGGCCGCCCCGGCTGATCGACGCATCCGTGGGCCTCCTCCTTCCCAGCTCTGCCGCAACCACCAGGTGCCGTACGACCCAGTGCTCAGCCGCCTCAATCCGCTGCATCTGCTTCCGTTTATAGGAAGAAGAAAATTATTAAGAGGGTCTTGGACATTGGCCAGCCGAAGGCGGACATCGCCTCATTGATTTTCACGCCAGCAAGGGATAGCAGCTCTTGCCACTCTCCGACAAATGAACCCCTTTTAGAAGAAGAGTTTGCCACGTCGAAGCAAATGATGAATGACAGCATAAGCAAGCCAGATGGCGTTGAGCCTGCCAACTATTATGTCGATGCAAATCCAAGGATGGTCAAATTAATTCCTCCTGCTAGCCGCAGCAAGAGCACTTCAGAAGAAAGTACATGGACACAAGAGAAGACGGTAAACATCCCAATCCCAGCTACAGAAGAGAAGAAGGTTCTAACTGACCACAAACAAGAACAGGGACCAGAGGAATTACAAAACCTCCTTGATCTGGACCAAGAGTCCATCATGATGAAGACCAGATTTCTCATTTCCAAGTTGAACACTGCTAATGTACTAGTATTTCCTTCTACGTGTGATGAAAAGCAGCAGGTTGAGGTCTACCAGCGGCTCTCCCGGTACTACATTGAAGCCCTCAAGGTATCTGTTTTTTTTGGGTGAACTTTACCTTGAGCTTCAGGATATTTAATCTGGAAATGAAACAACATTAGCTTTACGGTTTTCATGATGTATTACCTGGTTGGTTTTGGCCTGTGTATTTTAGTAGTCTGATGTCTCTGCTTTTGCGTTTGTATTCATTTACTTTCTGCTTGTCTACTGCAGTTGTCCTCTCTCAAAAAGGAACTGGATGATGCACAAAGTAACAAGGATTTGGACCCTCTGCATGTATATGAAAATATTTTCCTTAAGTATGTCGAAAAGGATCCTGAATGGTACTTCCATCCTGAACAATGCAAGCTTGCTGGCTTGGACGACTACCAGCGGCTAGTGCTTCGTGATGATGTAGGTCAACAATACGACTCCTCCATGCCATTTTGTTTAACTTTCATTTGTGCTGACTTGATCAAATTTGTTTCTGCAACCACAGTTAATCTGCATTCTGTTTAAAACTACTCCGAGGTTGGGGAAGAATTTTTTTGTTTGTTTGGTTGGACTTTATGATACTCAATGTTCTCATGCCGGTAAGGTGTCCTAAGGCTCCACCGCCTTGACGCCTGGCAGGAAAAATTCCAAGGCCCTAGGAGGGCGCCTTGCCGGATAAGTTTCCAAAGCGGGACGCCTTAAAATCCATTATTGCACTCCTTATGAACGGAACTTGTTAATAACTTCTTTTGGTAGTCATGATTAACTCAGCAAGTGCATAATGTTTCTTTATGTGCTCCAGCACTAGCAGCTTAATGTTCTACAATTGACATTTCCTTTGTGTGCAGCCAATGTACGGAGATTGGGATGAGTACCGCCTGACTTACCATACCTACCGTGGAGATCTAGAATATGTCAAGTTCCGTGAGGAGATATCAGCGAAAATTAAGGTAGGCATGGCGCAATAAAGTGTAAACTATTGTATTGATTCTGCTAATTTGACCTGATAGCGCTATTTCCCATGCAACAGTGGATTGAAGATGAAGCAGCACTCTTGGGGGATCAGGTACCTCTAATAAAGTTTCTTGCATACTATATCTAGTGTTATATGTCACACATGAGCATGACAGAAATTTAATTTTGTTGTGTAGCGGATGAAAAATGAGCTAGTGGCTCTCTTCCAATCATTGAAGATTGCACTGCAGTTTCGTAATATTCCTGGACGTTCAGTTATGTCTGGCTTCAGAGTAATGCGCTTGTCTCACCTATTAATTTGGCTGGTGAAATATGTGGTGGTGGCATTTGACATTTCTGTTTTCAATTTCAGGAGCATATAAATAACCTTCGGTTCGACTTCAAAGACAGGAAGGACTTGGTCGGTCTCTATCTTGAGTTATGGAGAAGGGTTGCTAAGAATAAGGTTGTATTCTCATGCCTAAATCTTCATCACAACCAAGAAAACTTCTTTTCTTTTTCACTTTGTGCTAGCTTTGTATGCTCGTTGACATTGATATTCACTTGCCTTTCACATTGCTAAGGTGAATTTCGGTGAGGCTTTGAGGCAATTGTATAAAGAGGACATTTTCCCCTCCCGCAAGGGTTTGATCAAATTTGCGCTGGATAGCTGTCCAGACACCAGTTTGATAAAATATAACGTAGGTTCATCTACATCACATATAGTGTTCATTTGGGTTTATCAGCTAATTAATTAATTAATCAGCAGATGCTTCCTTTTTTCCATTTAATCATCTTGTTTTACTAATTGCTCTGTTTGTTTCGTTGCAGTATGATACCTACGTGGATGGCATTAATGAGAAGGTAAGCTTGGTTTTTGTGGATCCATGCCTGGTTGGAATCTTGTACATTGATTGGTGTGACTAACACTGTTGCTTGTCTGTAGCTTCCGGAAGACAAAGCTCATCCCTTGATCACAGAGGCCGTTAAGAAAATGGTTAGTTGATCCTGCTAGTTTTGTACTCCCTTCGTCCCATAATGTAAGATGTTTTTTGACACTACACTACAGTCAAAAAACGTCTTACATTACGGGACAGAGGGAGTAGTTAGGAGATTTTTTTATAATCTAAATCTGATCCGTCTCCAATTTCCTTTCTTTTGCTGAAGTGGAAGTCTGACTTTATTTTCAGTTTAAGAAAAGGAAGAACTATTTGGATTACACCAGAAAGAAGTTGGAAATCGCAGCACGCATTGGATTGATTCCCACAAGTAAGAACAAACTTGACTATCTATTTACATGTCCGTGTAATAAGAATGATATTTCTGAATTATTTTTTTGTTGTGTAATTTTGCTTGCAGCAGCCTAGAGGTTACTGCACAACGCGAGGAAAACCACGGTGAAGCAAAGGGTGCAAGAGTGAGCCGAGGGAAGCTATGGCGTGAGCGAAGAATGGTCTCTGGTGCTGATTCCACCCTGCGCCCTGTCCCATGAGCCGCAAGAGTGAGCTGAGGGAAGTTATGCCATGAGCTAAGAATGGGTGGTTTCCGGTGCTGATTATATCCTCCTCTCCGCCCCAATGAGCTGCTGGCTCTTTTATGATGTCATCGTCATGTAATAGCTTAGATTTTTTGGAGCGTAGAACTTACTAGAAGCACAGGCGCCCGATGCTGCGCCCGGTTCCACAATACTAATGTATCACTATGGTTCTATATAGTCCAATATTCTTTCCAGTATGCATTAGGCTGGTCGTAATGGCAAGTATCATATACTAGTATCATATGCATCATGCATATCATACTAGTGTATGATACTACATCTGTACTGTATAGTATCATATGTCAGTATCTTGGATGACTTCATTTATTGCCATGTATAACACAAAGTAGCACAACATTTAATATGATACGGTATGATGATATGATACTCAACCCTCTCTTCATTTAATTCTACTAGATGACCAGTTGCGCCAAATGGCGCAAAGACCCGTTTAAAACCATGTTTGTGTTGAAAATGTTTGCATTTTTTCAATAACCGTATATTTGAGTACATTTGGTAAGAACTTATACCCCTTGTATATAAAGGAAATTAAATGCAAATATTTTCTTAAGGTAATAATGCCACAAACTAGATCATCGGTAGGCCAAGATAGTTGAGTCTACAATTAGGAACTCCGAGTAGCTATAAACTTGCATTGAAGAAAAGTAAACACAAATAAATGTACTTAATACATGAACTCGTGAACATTGTGTACATGAGAAGTTAATATAAATAGTGGTCAATTACATCATATAATTTGGTTCTATACTCTTTTGTGTGTATATATTCTGAATGCCACCCCTTTGTGATCAACTCTTTGTCCTTCGAATCAAATGGCACAGCTACTGCCCCTTGTGGAAAAAAAAGATTCTGTAATACTCATAAATGTAAAAGGAAAATATCATGTGATGCATCTCAACCTGCGCAAAACAATGTAAAAACCATACATGCTATCTACATACTCTCATTGTCTAGCAAAGCATAAGTAGCCGAGGGACCATGTACAAAAGAATTGACAATTAGCAAGAAAGAAGCATGCCATCAGCTGTCTAGACAACCATAAAACAATAAGTGGCAAAAGGCCCATCAGAATTAGCATTTGCCATTCAGTTTATGAGCTAAAGTTGAGCATTCACCGGTCGATAAAACATATTAAGCATCAGCTATAAAACAAACTTTATTTTCCTAATAAGACAACATAGATATGAAATGGTCAAACTCTATTTTGCCATCCAGTTTATGAGCTAAAGTGGAAAGCTATGGTCACAAATGCATAAATAAGCAATATAGAAAATTAGTTAAATAGATTCTGTTTTTTCCCTTGAAATACCTGAAGGAGCCCGCTAATTCCACACGTGCTTTGAAAAAAAGTACAATGTATTACTTCTTTTAGTCGTAGGCAAACACATTCTGCCTTATAACCTTTGACAATAAGATATACATAGTCTTGAAAAGGATGTGCATTTTTAGAAGCATGTGTATTTTGAAGTAATTTTCTGTGTGAGCAAGGATGCATGGTAAAAATTTATGGCCTTGCATATAAAAAAAGAAACAGAGAAGGAAATGCAATCAAAAAAGGAAAGAAATACAATGGAGCACAATAGAACCCTTGGAAGCATCTCAGGGGGAAGTAATAGGCCTGAGAAAGCAGTAGAAGACCAGCATGCAGCGTAGCCTGCTCATAGGCGTGCATAAAACCACATTGCACCGCGTTCCATGAGAAAGGCCTTAGTGGCACCCCCTCTAGGGCGGTGTGAAGACACTATCAAAGCCCGCTATCTTGCTCCCTCCATATGCTCTAGATGACCAGAGAGATAAAAGTGTTCCTAGTTTTCTTTTGCTCACCCTGCATTCTTGACCAAGCATCCTGCCACCAGGCCTGGAGAGCAAGATTAGTAGGAGTGACCTCGTTTTAGAATCATTATAAAAAAACCTAAAGGCCGTAAATAGAAAAGAACACAAAATTCTTGAGTATTCACCGAGGCATCTATATGTAAATCTGGAAGAGACAAAAATCAAAGACATCACAACATAAAACAGGATAGAGAAATTCATCCAGATCACATGGACACGCTGGCTGCGTGTACGAATCAAATGTATACAGAAATGAGACCGAGAGGCCAACTTGTTGCTATTTTAATGCACACAAAGCCGTATCTTGTATGAATCTACAAAATAGCCACACTTTATGAATAAGACGGAGCACAATTCTAAAACATTATTTGATGGAAGCTTTGATTGCAAAACGAACAAAACGGTTATATCTTAGTGTTGTTTGAGGTTTCAGAATTCGAGAAGAAAAACATTGTCTTTAACCAACATACAACAATGTAACCATCTATCAAGGAATGAAAAATATGTAGGGGGGGGGGGTTCCTCTTTTAGTGCTCATTCTGGCAAAAGATGAGCGAACACCTTGCTGTATGAACCGTGGACACACACGGCAGGTGGCCTGGTTGCACTCGTCCAACTTGACAGCATGCCTCGAGTGCTCGCTCAGGGTGCCCCTACTGGTCTGGTTCCGGACACAGCTCAGGATGAATATGCCAAGCAGGTAGCACAGCTGTCAAGGCTCATCAGAGCCGGGTCTTGAACACGAAGGGCCGGTTGACCCAGCCCTACCAGGTCTTGAATGCCTACAGCAACAAAGGTGAATATCAGTTTCATCAACGCATTGCACATGTTTTTGTTTATTTGAACTTGGTTGATGGTCTATCCAAAAACGGAAAGCAAATAGTGAGCCGTATGAAGCATGGGTAAGGAACTTCACAAAAGAAGCTAGCTGACTGCAGAAATCAACCTTTTCTTTTCTGTGCCGATAAAAATATTGTTCTATTCAGATATCTGTAAAGATGATCGTGTTAAGGGGAATATTGTCATCATTGGACTTCCTAACGTTAGCATAAAAAATATGCAACTAACAAAACTCATGCGGTGTACACAGAACGGCAATGCTGGTACAACTTGTTCATCTACTCTAGTAAATATCATTGTAAGAACCAGTTTCCAAGTATTACTAATTTAACAATTGGTGGTTAGGTAGCCACAAAAGCGCAGAACATAACTGAAGAGTAAAAAGTAGCAGACAATGTGGGTTGTAGCAAGAAAAATATCACACGGGTCGCAGAGGAGGATGGGGTTACCAGAGTTGGAGGTCGGAGACGCCGCCATCGCGAGATAGAGGAGGCTGGTGGCAAGGTGGAGGCAGGGTACCATACTGCTGCACCGCCGCTGCTGATGTGTCGTCGCCGCCATTGTAGCAATTCCCATACTGAGAAATTCACACCGGCAGGCCTTTGCTGTTGCTCTGCCTATTCACTACAGAGGATTATATGCTTATCTTCTATACAAATAAGTATCTAACATTGGAATTGCATGCTAAGCCAGAGGAAGACATTGAGACGTGCGAATTCATCATCGAAATCATTGAAACCAAAAATGAACATGGTAACAAAGAGCCGTCAATGCCTCCTTTAACTTCAGATTTTGCTCACCACTTGTACCATGGCGGAACATAACAGAATAAATAGGACAATTGTTTGTACAACCGTACTTCTAGTTCTTTTGTTTAGGTATTGTTACAACTCAAGCAGATTGGGATACAACTATTCTAGCCATTTGTACATAGCACTTCAGAACCAGTCTGTGTGATGTCTAGAGCCAATTATCATAGGTTCAGTAAAAAAAAGGAATTTAACTACCTTCTCAACTCTTAAGAAAGGCCCCATAAGCAATAGCATAATCAACAGTCATCAATTGGATTTCTGTTGTTAGCTGCACCTGCATGACCACAAATGCAGCACATGACTAATTTAAAGTTCAGGCCAAACCATTGAGCATACCTATGGTCATAGTGAGAACTGAGATCTTGAGGTACATCATGTGCGCGTACACCGGCATGCACACACTGGCCAGTGCATATCCTATGGCAAACCCACCACCCTACAGAGTTAACATGGTGAGTTGCTCCACATTCATTCTTCAATCAGTCTGAAAGTTTTTAAAACCTATTTATATGGTGCGTATACTGATTTGTGCTGAGAGTACTTATTGATACATCAAATTGGCAGGAATCAAAATATGAAAATACTTAAAAAAAGAGACATCCATTATATATATAATATAATATATATGAACAAAATAGCTTGTTTCTCTAGAAGAGATGAAGTTGATCTTTGGTCTAAAACCGAAAAAGTTCACCTTGGTTATATTCTAGAATAACACATGATTATATAATGCCTTGAGTTGTACCATTGCAAATATGGGATATCTATCACAGAAGGGAATGCAACAGGTAACTACAGGCTAATCAGAACATTATGTCACAGCGAAAAGACATGCATATTATTGGGGTTCTGTTTCGTTTGGCAATCTCAGAAAATAATTTGGTAAGATTTACCCATAAACATTAACTGGGCAGCAAAAACAAAAGTAAAAAAATGCTCCTTGCGTGCCAGATTAGCTTATTGTCATAGTGTTACTCAATAGACATGAAATACAAAAAGTGCGCAGTACGACTGAATTTATTCCTAAAAGTATCTTGCCATGAACAGCTGAGTATTGCCTAAAAATGAATGAATCAATCCGAGTGACAATATGATTAATACCAGAAGCATTCTATGAAATGACCAAACAGCAGCTATTAATAATTAATCTGAAATCATCATGAGAAGACTCTATAGTAGAAATTACTATTTTGAAGGTTATTATTGTGCAACCCAAAATTTCTGCAATGAAATGGGGGAAGCAACTTTTTACTGAAAAAAATGAGCCTATCTGAACAAATCTGAGCATCACAAAATTATTATAAGCAGATTTATAGCATCATTTCCATATACGACATATCCACAATCAGATTGGTTGCATATCCTGTCGAAATTTATCCACACACACACGTACATTGACACCGCCATGGGAGGGCTCCTCCGCCTAGCGCCGCGTGCTGGCCCGCCTGCGTGTCGGGGAATCGTCGGATCCGCCTGGACTCAGGCGCAACGAGGGTCACCGAAGGAGCGGCGAGGCGAGCTCGGGACGGGCCTCCATGGCGGCCTCCTGGCGGCGGGGTTCGTCTGCGGGGGAGAGAGATGGGTGAGGGAGTAGGGAAGGAGAGGAGAGAGGGCGGTGGCGCAGGGGCTCACCATAGCCGCGGGTGTCCACGGCGGCCACCGCCGCCATTGCCTCCCTTTGCCCTCGAGTGGAGCGCCGCCGCCTGCGCGCACCGGCTGGCCTGCACCTGATCCAGAGGGGAGGAGGGTGCGTGGTGGAGCAGTAGAGGGTGGGTGGTGGCAGCTAGGGTTGAGAGGGAGGAGACGGGAGAGAGAGAGGAGAGGGGAGGAGGCAATGGCGGAGGCGAGAGGAGGGGAAAGAGTCCCGAGCGCCCCATCTCCGTGCTGCTACAGTAATTCACGCGCAAAAAGAAAAAAGGAGATGTGGCCACGACCGCTAGTTGGGCGCAGGGGCTCATCCTTTATATGTTCAATGCCACATCAACAAATTTGCTTAATTGGCATGCATGATACTACCTATGATACTTCTATTACGACCAGCCTTACGACATGAAGCTCTTGCAAATATGGTTCATCAAATGATAGCATGACTAGCATGACTTATAATTGCAGGGCAAAATAATTTTGCTATTCCGCTAATATGGTGACTATTCAAAAATCTAATACCATGTTTTATCGCAATATGCCAAATTAGCAATGAAGTTTATCTATCAAATCTGTAAACTAAATACATCAATAATTATCATATCCAAGTTCATAAACTAAATACAATGATAATTACCTTCTTCAATTTTAGAAGAAAGTTATATTAAAATGTAAATACATGAGAAAATGACCAACCCAAACAATGTAAACTAACAGAGATACAATACATAAATGGAAGCAAAAGCATGATACATAGCCCTCAATAAATTGAACACCGTCTTCAATCATCTCGAAACCTCACCATGGTTATGGTTCTTTTTAAGATGTAGTGAGCTACTTCTTGTTCTCCAAGACAGCCAAGCCCTGATATAAGTCAGCAAAATAGAAAGCTACAAATTTATGGCTTGTGATGAACTTATATTGTGCCAGTGATATATAGTGATTGACCTATTTTTCCAGTTTGGAACAACTATTTCAATCTACACATCTTTGGATTACAAATGCAAATAAAAAGGATCATCTATGGTTCCCTATTTCAGAGAAAGAATGACAAAGGTTGACAACAAACAATGGAACAGAGTATTGAAAAAAAATTATATGTATGTACATGTATCTTTCTGTTCCCAATCCATCTCTATCAAGTTTTCTAGTACTAGATAGACCCGTTGTGCCAACGACGCAAATGGCCAATTAGAACCGTGTATTATGTGCATATTGTAGGGCAGCTTAAGGAAGAGAGAAATATAGGCTTATCTGTTTGTGCTCATACTTATAGTAGTTCAGATGGACGATCTATAATATCTATACTAAGAGGTAATCCATAAGAAAAGGTGAAGCAATGTGGAGATAGCATAAGAGCATTATAAACATGAAGTCTGGTACACAAGCTGTGTGTGTGTGTGAGCGAACGGTTAGACAGAGGCCGATGCACTTTGTTTTGCGCCTGAAGGTGAAGGCATACATCATTCCTTCATCTATGTTTGCAATGTGAAGAACTCCGTCCAGTTTGTTGTTAAGATAGCCCTATAAGAAGCTCCTTCCAGAGAAATGTTTTCTCTTGTAAAGTAGTAGACCATAAAGGAACCTGCACCCTACAAACCGAGAAATATCAAAACCTGAGTTAGGTGCGTCGGAAGTGGAAAAAAATAGTAACTTCACACGAGAAATAACCTCTTCAATATGTACAAACACAATCGGTTTAATATGAAACGAAGCAAAAACAAAAACATAAATTGAGAGAAATTAAGAAATGCATACCAGACCATGGTAAGCACCTTCAGTCTGATCATACTGTTAAACCAAATACACAGAAAAATAGTTATGAAATATTTCAAGTGAATGAAGAAGGAATTTAAGATGGAGAGCTGTGTATCATCATTGACAGAAGGAAAAAGCATAGTCAATGAAGAATGTTTATTTTATGGGATTTTTATTTCTGTGCCCCTGGTTCCTTAGCTCTACTCATTCATCCCCACTCTGTTAACTTTTGCTCACTTTTCCCCACTCCCTTGCCCGAAACCCTCAGAACAGGTTATAACGGAAATTGTCGTCAGGTCAATGCCTTTGACCGTTAGCTGACGAGTGGGGCCACGTATACGTGGGCGCATGCAAGACCGCGATCGTGGGGTAGCACGTGTCCATGGACATGCCTGAAACGTCCCATCATATAAAGAGGGGCAACCACCTCCATTGCCCCTACCATTTCCCCCAAAATCCCCTCCCTGCCGCATCATCTTCCTCTCCCCCACCGGCGTCGTCTCGCTCTCCTCCACTGCCTCCACCGCATCGTCTCGCTCTCCCCCACCGCATCCTCTTCCTCACCTTCATCGCCTCGATTTGTCAGATGGCCGACGCTCGTGGCGACGCCGGCGCAGCGGCCGGAGATGTGGTGGAGCTGCAGGGTCAGGGCGCGGTGACTGGATGTCGGCGGTGTCCACGGCGGGGCGGGGAAACTCGCAACCGCTGCAGAAGGTGACGGCGTCGAGCGGCACAGTCCATCCCGACCCCTGATGCGCCGCCTGCCGTGGAGGAGCAGGTATTTGCACTTTCTTAGCTTGTAGAGTTAGTTTCTCCCTAGTTGCATTGGTTAGATTATGATTCATATGGTAGTTCAGATGGTTAGAGTAGTTGGTTTGACGGATGGGCCGGGGTTTTTGTATGGGTTGGGGGATGGGGGGGGTTTTTGGACTAGGGTTTGTTGGATAAATTCTTTGCAAAAATGCTAGATGTTGTGAACTATGATTTTAGGTGCTGCAATGATTGGGGTTTTTAGATTTATTTTTAGATTTGGATAAATTCGTTGCAAAACTCCTAGATGTTGTGAACAGATTGGGGTTTTTAATGCTATGATGCTTATTAGACTTGTTTTTAGTGCTCACAGATTGGGTTTTTTTAATGCTACTCAGATTCGTTGCCTTAGATTGGGTCCCTATTAGATTTGTTTTTGAATGCTACTCAAGTTGGGGTTTTGAATGTCATATGCCCAAATGGAATCCATTGATTAAGAAGTTATTTGATTCATTAGTATATAAACTTGTCCACAATATGTAGTTATATTAGCTCTGTTCTTCAATGTGTGTGCATGACCAATGATCAATGTGTTATTTGAGCGTCATATTGAGGTTTTTGATCAATGTGTGTACAAATCTAATACATTGATATACTAGTGATGGATGTGAATTTTGACTGCATAGAGCTAAGGGGCACAGAAATAAAAAACCCCACTTCTAAAACATTTCTAATATTGGGAGTATATTTGCCCTATGATCAATGTGTCATGTGTGCATATCTAAATTTTCAATTGGCTACTAGTGATGGATGTAATTGTATATTCAGGAGGATCATGGTTGGGGGGGAGAAAGAGGAAGCTGTCCGACTACGACCTGTATGAGGGGGCATTTAGTGACGATTTTGAATATGAGGTAAGCCTATCCCTTGTTCATTTAGTTCCTTTGACATAGTGTATCCATGCATGAATCTATAATGTATTAATGTAACTCATTCATGTGTGCAGTATGATTTTGGAGAAGAAGTGTACAAGGGCAACGTCGCATCCTTCACAGCCAAGGAGGTGGTGAAGATCAAGGCCATGGGAGTTGCTTCCTTCTACAATCGCCAAACCAAGAAGTGGCGCTGCCCCTACTGCACCACCAAGACAAAGCCAAGGGATGGCCGCTTCGATCACCTTCTGTCCCATGCTGAGGATGTAGTGAATCGCGGGGAGGACTACATGATCAGGGGCAGCATGCCGCCCTCGCGAAGGCTCTGACTCCGGCGTGATGTGATCGATGATGTGATGTTGTGAACTGAATGTTTAAGTTTATCTGTTGGGTTACTTTTGGTTTGTTGAACTGAATCTCGTTGGTTATGGTTTGTTGAACTGAATCTCGTTGGTTATGCTAGTAATCTGGTTGCTATCTATATTTGCCTGTCCGTAAATTTGCCTGTGGTATATTTGTATGTCCTGAATCTATGGTTAGTTATGTTTAGATGTTGTGAACTATGATTTTAGGTGCTGCAATGATCACACATGTTGTGTAGGAAATAAAATGCATGCTCCAAATGAGATCATGTAAACCTTGGCAAACCTGGACAATACAAATTCAAGAAAATGCAAAAAACAAGTAAAACCTTGGCAAACTATCTATGTTTGTGTAGGAGATCATGTGTGCAAAATTTGAAGTGATTTAGAGGAGGTCGAATAAATTTGAATTTGAGAAATGTGCTCCAAATGAGCTCCCAGGCTAGGGTAAACATCCCATTTGTAATCAAGTGTAGATTCGAAATGAGCCAAATGAGCCAATTTTTTTATTAGCACATATTCACTTTCCATAGTGTAGATTCGAAGTCTCACTATTTTTTGAATTAATCTTCATATTTTTACATTTTCTTTTGAAAACATATGCTTTAATATAAAAACTATTAAAAACACGTTTTGAAATATGATGATGTCCAGAAGGCGATTAAAGAGAAGAAAGATTGCTTCAAACGCCTATACTTGGATAGGAGTGCAGACAACATAGAGAAGTACAAGATGGCGAAGAAGGTCGCAAAGTGAGCTGTTGGTGAAGCAAGGGGTCGGGCATATGAGGACCTCTACCAACGGTTAGGCACGAAGGAAGGTGAAAGGGACATCTATAAGATGGCCAAGATCCGAGAGAGGAAGACGAGGGATATTGGTCAAGTCAAATGCATCAAGGACGGAGCAGGCCGATTCTTGGTGAAGGACGAGGAGATTAAGCATAGATGGCGGGAGTACTTCGACAAGCTGTTCAATGGGGAGAATGAGAGTTCTACCGTTGAACTGGACGACTCCTTTGATGAGACCAACATGCGTTTTCTGCGGCGAATCCAGGAGTCTGAGGTCAAGGAGGCTTTAAAAAGGATGAAAGGAGGCAAGGCGATGGGCCCTGATTGTATCCCCATTGAGGTGTGGAAAGGTCTCGGGGACATAGCGATAGTATGGCTAACCAAGCTTTTCAACCTCATTTTTCGGGCAAACAAGATGCTAGAAGAATGGAGACGGAGTATATTAGTACCAATCTTCAAGAACAAGGGGGATGTTCAGAGTTGTACTAATTACCGTGGAATTAAGCTGATGAGCCATACAATGAAGCTATGGGAAAGAGTCATTGAGCACCGCTTAAGAAGAATGACAAGCGTGACCAAAAATCAGTTTGGTTTCATGCCTGGGAGGTCGACCATGGAAGCCATTTTCTTGGTACGACAACTTATGGAGAGATATAGGGAGCAAAAGAAGGACTTGCATATGGTGTTCATTGACTTGGAGAAGGCCTATGATAAGATACCGCGGAATGCCATGTGGTGGGCCTTTGAGAAACACAAAGTCCCGGCAAAGTACATTACCCTCATCAAGGACATGTACGATAATGTTGTGACAAGTGTTCAAACAAGTGATGTCGACACTGATGACTTCCTGATTAAGATAGGACTGCATCAGGGGTCAGCTTTGAGCCCTTATCTTTTTGCATTGGTGATGGATGAGGTCACAAGGGATATACAAGGAGATATCCCATGGTGTATGCTCTTTGCGGATGATGTGGTGCTAGTTGACGATAGTCGGACGGGGGTAAATAGGAAGTTAGAGTTATGGAGACAAACCTTGGAATCGAAAGGGTTTAGGCTTAGTAGAACTAAAACCAAGTACATGATGTGCGGTTTCAGTACTACTAGGTGTGAGGAGGAGGTTAGCCTTGATGGCTAGGTGGTACCTCAGAAGGACACCTTTCGGTATTTGGGGTCAATGCTGCAGGAGGATGGGGGTATTGATGAAGATGTGAACCATCAAATCAAAGCCGGATGGATGAAGTGGCGCCAAGCTTCTGGCATTCTCTGTGACAAGAGAGTGCCACAAAAGCTAAAAGGCAAGTTCTATAGGACGACGGTTCGACCTGCAATGTTGTATGGCGCTGAGTGTTGGCCGACTAAAAGGCGACATGTTCAACAGTTAGGTCTGGCGGAGATGTGTATGTTGAGATGGATGTGTGGCCACACGAGGAAGGATCGAGTCCGGAATGATGATATACGAGATAGAGTTGGGGTAGCACCAATTGAAGAGAAGCTTGTCCAACATCGTCTGAGATGGTTTGGGCATATTCAGCGCAGGCCTCCAGAAGCTCCGGTGCATAGTGGACGGCTAAAGCGTGCGGAGAATGTCAAGAGAGGGCAGGGTAGACTGAATTTGACGTGGGAGGAGTCCATTAAGAGAGACATGAAGGATTGGAGTATCACCAAAGAGCTAGCTATGGATAGGGGTGCGTGGAAGCTTGCTATCCATGTGCCAGAGCCATGAGTTGGTTGCGAGATCTTATGGGTTTCACCTCTAGCCTACCCCAACTTGTTTGGGACTAAAGGCTTTGTTGTTGTTGTTGTTGTTTTGAAATATGAAAATGGAAAACTAACTTCAGATCCTTCTTATTCACTTTAAAATAAAGCTTTGGTGATTTTTTTGATTTTTTTTCAAAAACAGAAGGTAACACTACCTCCTCTCCTTGAACTCTATGAAATCATGTACATGATAGCTCATATGAGTGAAGGTTTTCTCATGAAAATGACCATAGACCAAGTTTATGATTTTTCGTTGGTAACATGTCACATAAGACAACATTGTGCTCATGTTTGATATTTTTAAAAGTAATGGTGCTCATTTGGCCTCAATCGTGCCAGCTAGGGTTTTTTCATGAAAATTACCATAGACCAAGTTTAGTATTTTTCCTTGTTAGTTTGTCTTATAAAACGACGAACAGTGAAGGTTTCATATTTTTCTATTTTTTAAATTAGTTATGCTCAGTCAAAGCCTTCGAAACCCCGTTGACCAGCTCAAAACCCCTCAAAACCCCGCGGGGTTTCGCCTAACCCTAGCTCCCAAGGTCAGCCGTCCGATCATACCCTCGCGCCAAGGGACAACCCTCAGATTTGGTCTTCTAGAAGGAATTAGGTGGGTTGGCTGCGTGCAGGCTCCGCGCCGTTGGATCACAACGACGGCTCCGCATCGTTGGATCGTGGGGTGATCCGCGAGAGGCGATCCTATTGGTTGTGCTCGGCTGCTCGCCCACCACTGACTCCGCGAAAAAAACGTTGCTATTGGGCCCAAAAGGAAACCAAGCTCTGGTTGGGCCGTCGAATTGCGTCATTCTTTTGCATTGTTTGCTCTATTTTTTTGTGAACGTGCTGGCTCTGTTTTTTTTTGCATCGTTTGCTCTGACTTTTGCATCGTTTGACATTGCGTAGCAAATGACCAAATTTTTAAGGGTCAAATTTATTTTTATCATGGAAAATGGCCACAAACTATTCAAAAATTGTCTCTTTTTGTTCATATCATATATATGACCACGAATTCCCACGCGTGCAATTAGCTTCTTTTTCTTCTTCTTTTTCAAACCACCGTTTCCCACGCGTGTACACTCCCGATGCTGTGGTGGGTTTGAAAATGGGTTACTTCACATTTGACCGCGTTATTGCCACCATGATACGTCTCCGTCGTATCTACTTTTCCAAACACTTTTGCCCTTGTTTTGGACTCTAACTTGTATGATTTGAATGGAACTAACCCGGATTGACGTTGTTTTCAGCAGAATTGCCATGGTGTTGTTTTATGTCCACAAAACGAATATTCTCGGAATGACCTGAAACTCCACGGAACATCTTAGAAAAAATAATAAAAAATCCTCGCCAAAGATGAAGACCAGGGGGCCCACACCCTTCTCACGAGGGTGGGGGGCGCGCCCCCTACCTCGTGGGCCCCTGGATGCCCTCCGATGCCAACTCCAACTCTATATATTTGCTTTCGGAGAGAGAAAAATCAGAGAGAAGAAATCATCGTGTTTTACGATACGGAGCCGCCGCCAAGCCCTAAAACCTCCCGGGAGGGCTGATGTGGAGTCCGTTCGGGGCTCCGGAGAGGGGGATTCATCGCCATCGTCATCATCAACCATCCTCCATCACCAATTTCATGATGCTCACCGCCGTGCGTGAGTAATTCCATCGTAGGCTTGCTGGACGGTGATGGGTTGGATGAGATTTATCATGTAATCGAGTTAGTTTTGTTAGGGTTTGATCCCTAGTATCCATTATGTTCTGAGATTGATGTTGCTATGACTTTGCTATGCTTAATGCTTGTCACTAGGGCCCGAGTGCCATGATTTTAGATCTGAACCTATTATGTTTTCATGAATATATGTGAGTTCTTGATCCTATCTTGCATGTCTATAGTCACCTACTATGTGTTATGATCCGGCAACCCTGAAGTGACAATAATCGGGACCACTCCCGGTGATGACCATAGTTTGAGGAGTTCATGTATTCACTATGTGCTAATTCTTTGTTCCGGTTCTCTATTAAAAGGAGGCCTTAATATCCCTTAGTTTCCAATAGGACCCCGCTGCCACGGGAGGGTAGGACAAAAGATGTCATGCAAGTTCTTTTCCATAAGCATGTATGACTATATACGGAATACATGCCTACATTACATTGATGAATTGGAGCTAGTTCTCTGTCACCCTATGTTATGACTGTTACATGATGAACCGCATCCGGCATAATTATCCATCACTGATATGGTGCCTACGAGTTTTGCATATACTAGTTCTCGCTTATTTACTTTCCCGCTGCTACTGTTACAATCACTACAAAATACCAAAAACATTACTTTTGCTGTCTTTACTTTTGTTGCCGCTACCACCACTATCATATTACTTTGCTACTAAACACTTCGCTGCAGATACTAAGTTTCCAAGTGTGGTTGAATTGACAACTCAGCTGCTAATACTTGAGAATATTCTTTGGCTCCCCTTGTGTCGAATCAATAAATTTGGGTTGAATACTCTACCCTCGAAAGCTGTTGCGATCCCCTATACTTGTGGGTTATCAAGACTAATTTCTGGCGCCGTTGCCGGGGAGCATAGCTCTATTATTTGAGTCACTTGGGATTTATATCTGCTGGACACTATGAAGAACTTGAGAGATCCAAAAACCAAGATCTATCCCTCAACTATGAGGGGAGGTAAGGAACTGCCATCTAGCTCTGCACTATTCACCTTCTGTTATGAGTAAGTTTGCGACACCTACACCTGCTTCTGCTATTCGTTCTGATATGTCACATGTTATTGATGATGCCACTTCTTCTATGCATGATACTTATGATGAAACTACTTCTATGCCTGATACTACTGTGCCCATTGGTGAATTCTTGATGAACAAATTGCTAAGGCTAGAGAAAAAGAAATTCTTGAATCTGGATATGATGATGATAGTGATGATGAAAATATGCATGTTATTCCTGAGGGCTATCTTTTTGATATGGAATCTTCTACCGCTATTTTAGCGTGCAAAGATAGATACGAGCTTAAGAGGTTATTAGTCAAATGGAACAAAGAATCACTTAGAGATAAAATGAAACCCGACCCTGCTTTTGCTACTTCACCTATATGTGTTCCTGATAAGGATTATGAATTCTCTGTTGATCCTGATATAATTACTTTGGTGGAATCTGATCCGTTCTATGGCTATGAATCTAAAACTGTTGTGGCACATCTTACTAAGTTAAATGATATAGCTGCCCTGTTCACTAATGATGAGAGATCGCGTTACTTTTATATACTCAAAATATTTCCGTTCTCATTAAAGGGTGATGCTAAGATATGGTTTAATTCTCTTGATCCTGGTTGTGTGCGTAGTCCCCAGGATATGATTTATTACTTCTCTGCTAAATATTTCCCTGCTCATAAGAAACAAGCTGCTTTGAGGGAAATATACAACTTCGTGCAAATTAAAGAAGAGAGTCTCCCACAAGCTTGGGGGAGGCTTCTCAAGTTACTTAATGCTTTGCCTGATCATCCTCTTAAGAAACCTGAAATACTTGATATGTTTTATAATGGACTAACCGATGCTTCTAGAGATTACCTGGATAGTTGTGCTGGTTCTCTTTTCAGGGAAAGAACACCGGATGAAGCTGAAATTCTATTGAATAATATGTTGACAAATGAAAATAATTGGGCACCTCCTGAGACAGCTCCTGAGCCAACTCCTGCTCCAATTACTGAGCCTATTCATAAACCAACTCCGAAGAAGAGAGGTGTTCTATTTCTCAGTCCCGAAGATATGCAAGAGGCAAAGAAATCTATGAAAGAAAAAGGTATTAAAGCTGAAGACGTTAAGAATTTACCTCCTATTGAAGAAATACATGGTCTTAATATACCGCCTGTTGAAGAAACATATGATCTTAATTCTTTATTCATTGAAGAACCTCCTGATCCCAATATCCCGACACAGGTAGTAAAGGTGAATTCTCTCTATAGATATGATAAAGCTGAAGTCCCTCCTACTAAAATTGCTAGTCAGTACTTGGATGAGTTTGATAACTTTATGTTTAAGAAAGACGACTTCAATGCTTATTTTGGTAGACAATTAAAAGAAAATGCTTATATGATTAGATGCTTGGGTGATTATATGGATAATATTAAAGGTGAACTTAAACTTGTTAGCAAACATGCTTCTATGGTTACCACTCAAGTAGAACAAGTACTTAAGGCTCAAAAAGAAGTGCTTGATGAAATGAATAGTAAGAAAAATGATTATGCTGTTAGAGTGGCTACTAGAACTGGTACAATGACTCGAGAACCTTTGTATCCTAAAGGCCACCCTAAGAGAATCGAGCAAGATTCTCAAAGAAATAATATTGATGTTCCTAGTTCCTCTAAAAAGAAGAAGAAGAAAAATGATAGAACTGTGCAAACTTCTAGTGAACCTATTGCTGAACCACCTGATAATCCAAATGATATATCTATGTCTGATGCTGAAACACAATCTGGTAATGAACGTGAACCTAATGAAAATATTAATGATGATGTTCATGATGATGCTCAACCTAGTAATGACAATGATGTAGAAGTTGAACCTGCTGTTGATCTTGATAACCCACAATCAAAGAATCAACATTATGATAAAAGAGACTTTGTTGCTAGGAAACATAGTAAAGAAATGGAACCTTGGGTTCAGAAACCCATGCCTTTTCCTCCGAAACCATCCAAGAAAAAGGATGATGAGGATTTTGAGCGCTTTGCTAAAATGATTAGGCCTATATTTTTGCGTATGAGATTAACTGATGTGCTCAAAACAAATCCTTATGCTAAATATATGAAGGATATCATTACTAATAAGAGAAAGATACCAGAAGCTAAAATTTCCACCATGCTTGCTAATTATACTTTTAAGGGTGGAATACCAAAGAAACTTGGAGACCCCGCAGTACCTACTATACCTTGCTCCATTAAAAGAAATTATATTAAAATTGCTTTATGTGATCTTGGAGCCGGTGTTAGTGTTATGCCGCTCTCTTTATATCATAGACTTGACTTGAATAAGCTGACACCTACCGAAATATCTTTGCAAATGGCTGATAAATCAACTGCTATACCTGTCGGTATTTGTGAGGATGTGCCTGTTGTGGTTGCAAACGTTACTATTTTAACGGACTTTGTTATTCTTGATATTCCCGAGGATGATAGTATGTCTATTATTCTTGGAAGAACTTTTCTTAATACTGCAGGGGCTGTTATTGATTGCAACAAAGGCAATGTCACTTTTCATGTTAATGGTAATGAGAATACGGTACACTTTCCGAGGAAACAACCCCAAGTTCATAGTATCAACTCTATTGGAAAAATTCCATCGATTATTGATACGTCTCCGTCGTATCTACTTTTCCAAACACTTTTGCCCTTGTTTTGGACTCTAACTTGTATGATTTGAATGGAACTAACCTGGACTGACGTTGTTTTCAGCAGAATTACCTTCGTGTTGTTTTATGTGCAAAAAGCAAATATTCTCGGAAAGTCCTGAAACTCCACGGAATACCTTAGAAAAAATAATAAAAAATCCTCGCCAAA
Source organism: Triticum urartu (assembly GCF_003073215.2). Lineage (NCBI taxonomy): Eukaryota > Viridiplantae > Streptophyta > Magnoliopsida > Poales > Poaceae > Triticum > Triticum urartu. Next base: position 650,884,151 of record NC_053024.1, on the reverse strand, counting down.
TATGAAGACCAGGGGGCCCATACCCTTTCCACGAGGGTGGGGGGCGCCCCCCCTAGGGCGCGCCCCCTACCTCATGGGCCCTCTTTTGACCCCCCTATACTTGTGGGTTATCAAGACCTTTTTCTGGCACCGTTGCCGGGGAGCATAGCTCTATTCTTTGAGTCACTTGGGATTTATATCTGCTGGACACTATGAAGAACTTGAGAGATCCAAAAACCAAGATCTATCCCTCAACTACGAGGGGAGGTAAGGAACTACCATCTAGCTCTGCACTTGATTCACCTTCTGTTATGAGTAAGTTTGCGACACCTGCATCTGCTTCTGCTATTCGTTCTGATATGTCACATGTTATTGATGATGCCACTTCTACTATACATGATACTTATGATGAAACTGCTTCTATGCCTGATACTACTGTGCCCCTTAGTGAATTTCTTGAAGAACAAATTGCTAGGGCTAGAGAAAGAGAAATTGATGAAACTGAATACGATGATGATAGTGATGATGAAAATATGCCTGTTATTCCTGAAGGTTATCTTTTTGATAAAGATTCTTCTTTAGCTATTTTAGCCTGCAAAGATAGATATGAGCTTAAAAGGTTATTAATTAAATGGAACAAAGAATCACTTAGAGATAAAATGAAACCCGATCCTGCTTTTGCTACTTCACCTATATGTGTTCCTGATAAAGATTATGAATTCTCTGTTGATCCTGATATAATTACTTTGGTTGAATCTGATCCGTTTTATGGCTATGAATCTGAAACTGTTGTGGCACATCTTACTAAGTTAAATGACATAGCTGCCCTGTTCACTAATAATGAGAGATCACGTTACCTCTATATACTCAAAATATTTCCGTTCTCATTAAAGGGTTATGCTAAGATATGGGTTAATTCTCTTGATCCTGGTTGTGTGCATAGTCCCCAGGATATGATTTATTACTTCTCTGCTAAATATTTCCCTGCTCATAAGAAACCAGCTGCTTTGAGGGAAATATACAATTTCGTGCAAATTAAAGAAGAGAGTCTCCCACAAGCTTGGGGGAGGCTTCTCAAGTTACTTAATGCTTTGCCTGATCATCCTCTTAAGAAACCTGAAATACTTGATATCTTTTATAATGGACTAACTGATGCTTCCAGAGATTACCTGGATAGTTGTGCTGGTTCTATTTTCAGGGAAAGAACACCAGATGAAGCTGAAATTCTATTGAATAATATGTTAACAAATGAAAATAATTGGGCACCTCCTGAGCCAGCTCCCGCTCCAATTAATGATCCTATTCCTAAACCAACTCCGAAGAAGAGAGGTGTTCTATTTCTCAGTCCCGAAGATATGCAAGAGGCAAAGAAATCTATGAAATAAAAAGGTATTAAAGCTGAAGATGTTAAGAATTTACCTCCTATTGAAGAAATACATGGTCTTAATATACCGCCTGTTGACGAAGTATATGATCTTAATCCTTTATTCATTGAGGAACCTCCTGATATCCCGACACAGGTAGTAAAGGTAAATTCTCTCTATAGATTTGATGAAGGTGATATCCCTCACTATAAGTCTGCTAGGCAATGCTTTGATGAGTTTGATAATTTTATTGTCAAACAAGAAAATGTCAATGCTTATTTTGGTAGACAATTGAAATATGATTCCGATATAATTAAATACTTGGGTGATTATATGGCTAATATTAGAGGTGAACTTAAACTTGTTAGCAAACATGTTTCTATGGTTACCACTCAAGTAGAACAAGTACTTAAGGCTCAAAAGGAATTGCTCAATGAAATGAATAGTAAGAAAAATGATTATGCTGTTAGAGTGGCTACTAGAACTGGTAGAATGACTCAGGAACCTTTGTATCCTGAAGGCCACCCTAAGAGAATCGAGCAAGATTCTCAGAGAAATAATATTGATGCACCTAGTTCTTCTAAAAAGAAGAAAAAGAAAAATGATAGAACCGTGCAAACTTCTAGTGAACCTATTGCTGAACCACCTGATAATCCAAATGATATTTCTATGTCTGATGCTGAAACACAATCTGGTAATGAACATGAACCTAGTAAAAATATTAATGATGATGTTCATGATGATGCTCAACCTAGTAATGATAATGATGTAGAAATTGAACCTGCTGTTGATCTTGATAACCCACAACCAAAGAATCAACGTTATGATAAAAGAGACTTTGTTGCTAGGAAACATGGGAAAGAAAGAGAACCTTGGGTTCAGAAACCCATGCCTTTTCCTCCGAAACCATCAAGAAGAAGGATGATGAGGATTTTGAGTGCTTTGCTGAAATGATTAGGCCTATCTTTTTACGTATGCGATTGACTGATGTGCTCAAAACAAATCCTTATGCTAAATATATGAAGGATATCATTACTAATAAAAGAAAGATACCGGAAGCTGAAATTTCCACCATGCTTGCTAATTATACATGGAATACCAAAGAAACTTGGAGATCTCGGAGTACCTACTATACCTTGCTCCATTAAAAGAAATTATATTAAAACTGCTTTATGTGATCTTGGAGCCGGTGTTAGTGTTATGCCTCTCTCTTTATATCGTAGACTTGACTTGAATAAGTTGACACCTACTGAAATATCTTTGCAAATGGCTGATAAATCAACCGCTATACCTGTCGGTACTTGTGAGGACGTGCCTGTTGTGGTTGCAAACGTTACTATTTTAACGGACTTTGTTATTCTTGATATTCCCGAAGATGATAGTATGTCTATTATTCTTGGAAGACCTTTTCTTAATACTGCAGGGGTTGTTATTGATTGCAACAAAGGCAATGTCACTTTTTATGTTAATGGCAATGAGAATACGGTACACTTTCCGAGGAAACAACCTCAAGTTCATAGTATCAACTCTATTGGAAAAATTCCATCGATTATATTTAGAGGTTTTGAATTCCCTCTTCCTACTGTCAAGAAGAAATATGATATTCTTATTATTGGGGATGTGCATATCCCCGTTGAGGTAACTTAGTGTTATTCGAAATTTCTCCGGTTTCATGATTATCGGAATGAGTTTGTTAACAAGACTTGATCAACCTTGTTAGTGGATTCTTTTTGATAAGCATGACATGGATGAAACTAGAAGCACAAACTTTTGTACCCTCTTTATATTTTCTGTAATTTAGTAGAAATAAAGTAAAAATAGTATTTTTCTGTCTGTTTCCTGACTTATCCGTGCTATATAAAAAATATCCCGAAAATAAAAGTCCTCAGAAAGCCATGCCAATTTAATATGATTTTTTCGGGAATATTTGAGGATTTACTGTGCAAAAATTACCACGGGAGGAGCTGTCACCTGGCCACGAGGGTGGTGGGCGCGCCCCCTGCCTCGTGGGCCCACGGTGACCCTCCTCCACTTATCCCAGCACCCATCTTCTTCCTCTGCCTCACACAAACCCGAAAAACCAACTCAAGCACGAGTTCGAGCCACTTTTGCTGTGATTTTCGATCTCCTTGCTCAAAGCACCTCTCGCAAAACTACTTGGGGAGATTGTTCCTTGGTATGTGACTCCTCCATTGGTCCAATTAGTTTTTGTTCTAGTGCTTTATTCATTGCAAATTTATGCTGCATAGGTGACCATGTTCTTGAGCTTGCATGTCAAATTTATATGGTTCCAAGTAGTTTTGATGCATGATATAGGCTCTAGGCACTTGTGGGAGTAGTTGCTATCAGTTTTATTGAGTTTGGTTTACTTTTATTTTGAAGTTACTAAAAATTTCGGAATTTTTCAGAGAAAAACAATATGCTTAGGATGATGTTCCAAGGTGGTTCCTCTAAGAAGCAAGGACCCAGGATTGCTATGCGCGATGCTGACGAGGATCCACCAAGAGACGCTCCAGTACGGCCTTGCGAATGGCCGTCGGAAAATTTTATGGACCATGTGGGAATTAAAGAAGAATTCAAAGCATATTTGTGCAATGCCGGTCTTGAGGAATTTGAGACCAACAAATGCCCCCAGTATCATGATCTCACAAGTTCATTTGTGAGGAGGTTTGAGTATTCATCTTCGCGTAATTCTCCTTCAGTCATGTTTGATCTTTATGATAAATCTTATAGAATGGACTCAGAGGATTTCACTCTTGCGTGCAAACTTCCATCATGGGGCAGTATTAGGGATCCCCCTAAATCTGAATTTAGAAACTTTCTTGCTAGTATAACTGTGGGGGAATCCAGAGACTTAACGCAAGCTACCATAGGGAGCATTCACTCTCCTGCTATACATTATTTTGCTCTCTTTATCGGTAGATGCATAAATGCTAAAGATGAAGCATGTCACATGTGTGTCCCTAATCTTTGTTGGAAATATGCCCTAGAGGCAATAATAAATTGATTATATTTCCTTGTTCATGATAATCGTTTATTATCCATGCTAGAATTGTATTGATAGGAAACTCAGATACATGTGTGGATACATAGACAACACCATGTCCCTAGTAAGCCTCTAGTTGACTAGCTCGTTGATCAATAGATGGTTACGGTTTCCTGACCATGGACATTGGATGTCGTTGATAACGGGATCACATCATTAGGAGAATGATGTGATGGACAAGACCCAATCCTAAGCATAGCACTAGATCGTGTAGTTCGTATGCTAAAGCTTTTCTAATGTCAAGTATCATTTCCTTAGACCATGAGATTGTGCAACTCCCGGATACCGTAGGAGTGCTTTGGGTGTGCCAAACATCACAACGTAACTGGGTGGCTATAAAGGTACACTACAGGTATCTCCGAAAGTGTCTGTTGGGTTGGCACGAATCGAGACTGGGATTTGTCACTCCGTGTAAGCGGAGAGGTATCTCTGGGCCCACTCGGTAGGACATCATCATAATGTGCACAATGTGATCAAGGAGTTGATCACGGGATGATGTGTTACGGAACGAATAAAGAGACTTGCCGGTAACGAGATTGAACAAGGTATAGGGATACCGACGATCGAATCTCGGGCAAGTATCGTACCGCTAGACAAAGGGAATTGTATACGGGATTGATTAAGTCCTTGACATCGTGGTTCATCCGATGAGATCATCATGGAACATGTGGGAGCCAACATGGGTATCCAGATCCCGCTGTTGGTTATTGACCGGAGAACGTCTCGGTCATGTCTGCATGTCTCCCGAACCCGTAGGGTCTACACACTTAAGGTTCGATGACGCTAGGGTTATAAAGGAAGTTTGTATGTGGTTACCGAATGTTGTTCGGAGTCCCGGCTGAGATCCCGGACGTCACAAGGAGTTCCGGAATGGTCCGGAGGTAAAGATTTATATATGGGAAGTCCTGTTTTGGTCACCGGACAAGTTTCGGGGTCACCGGTATTGTACCGGGACCACCGGAAGGGTCCCGGGGGTCCACCGGGTGGGGCCACCTGCCCCGGGGGGCCACATGGGCTGTAGTGGGTGTGCCTTGGCCTATATGGGCCAAGGGCGCCAGCCCCAAGAGGCCCATGCGCCAAGAGATGAGGGATAGGAAGAGTCCTAAAAGGGGAAGGCACCTCCGAGGTGCCTTGGGGAGGAGGGACTCCTCCTAGCCGCACCCTTCCTTGGAGGAAGGGCCAAGGCTGCGCCTCCCCCCTCTCCCTTGCCCCTATATATATGTGGGGGGTGGGAGGGCAGCCATACCAATGTTCTGGTGCAGCCCTCCCCTTCTCCCAAGTCCTTCTCCTCTCCCGTGGTGCTTGGCGAAGCCCTGCAGGATTGCCATGCTCCTCCACCACCACCATGCCGTTGTGCTGCTGCTGGATGGAGTCTTCCTCAACCTCTCCCTCTCTCCTTGCTGGATCAAGGCGTGGGAGACATCATCGGGCTGTGCGTGTGTTGAACGCGGAGGTGCCGTCCGTTCGGCACTTGGTCATCGGTGATTTGGATCACGACGAGTACGACTCCATCAACCCTGTTCACTTGAACGCTTCCGCTTAGCGATCTACAAGGGTATGTAGATGCACTCTCCTTCCCCTCGTTGCTGGTCTCTCCATAGATAGATCTTGGTGACACGTAGGAAAATTTTGAATTTCTGCTATGTTCCCCAACAATCTTAGCATTCTTAGGAGTGCTGTGTTAGGAGAGCAATCTTATCATATGGGAGCCAGTGTAGCTCGTAGGTTGCATCATAATAGACATAATGGAGATTTCTTTGGAGGAATTTACGCAACCTGCTTAGCTCATTTTCTTGAAATAGACATTCGTGGGGGTGATATGGAGTTGCCTCCTGCATATTTAGATTATAACTCTATGGCTTCGCACCAGTTTGTCGAGAGGCCTGAATCACCTCTCTTATATCGCTTAATTGTTGATAAATGACGTGTTTTCCGTATTACTCTCCCTGCTCATGCCTTCTTTGATTCACAGACAAAAGGAAGGTATGTTATTACCAGAGAGGAGGCAGAAGAGTACGAGAGGAGAGCGGAGGCAGCTCGACTCCACGCTACAGCTCAGCAGGCGATAACCGCTGCACAACAATATGATCCCAACTATTCTTCCTCATCACAGTACGACCCCAACAACTATTATTATGGATATCCGCCAGGCTAGCCGTGGCCATAGACCAACTTAGGCCAAAAGCCTAAGCTTGGGGGAGTGCGTATTTCTCACCGACATTACATTTATGTCCACACACACTCATTGCTAGATGTCGGTGCTTATACTCTTTCTTGTAATATCCATGCTAGATCATTTTTGTTTTTCCTACTTTCTTCTTGTGTGTTTGTTAAACCTTAAGAAAACCAAAAAAAGATTAGTAGTAATTTACTTTCCTGCTGTAGTAGTAATTAAAAAGAAAACCCCCAAAAAAATATTTCCCATTCTTCTTTTGCTTGTTGGAAGCTTTCCCGTGTAAATAGTTTTATTTTATTTTCTTTTCTTTGGGGGTCAGTAGGAGAAGACCATAATTAAATTGTTGTAGTGGCTCTTATATGCTTTAATGTTGATTTAACCCAGAGCCCATATTGCCTTGTCTTCTCCTGTTTCTTGAATGCTCGCAGATTCCAGCTTAGTCCAATGCACGTGTACTCTTATTATTATTCACACCGTCCGGTCATGCAAGTGAAAGGCAATTATGATGATATATGATGGACTAACTGAGATGAGAAAATCTGGTATGAACTCGACCACTTTTGTTTTTGAAAAATGTGATGAGCCCGTCATTCTTGATTCAGCTTATTATGAATAAACATGTTTGCAATGACAATTAGAGATCATAGTTTCTTGTGCCATGCTTGATTAGCTATGAGTTATAATGATTTACCTTGTGTGCCAACATGCTATTGAGATGACTATGATGTGGTATGATGGGGTGGTATCCTCCTTTGAATGATTTAAGTGACTTGACTTGGCACATGTTCACGCATGTAGTTGAAACAAAATCAACATAGCCTATTTATGTTCATGGTGGATTATATCCTACTCATGCTTGCATCCAATGTTTATTAATTTTAATGCATGTACATGGCTGTTGTCGCTCTCTAGTTGGTCGCTTCTCAGCCTTTTGCTAGCCTTCACCTGTACTAAGCAGGAATACTGCTTGTGCATCCAATCCCTTAAACCCCAAAGTTATTCCAGATGAGTCCACTATACCTTCCTATATGCGGTATTTACCTGCCGTTCCAAGTAAATTTGTATGTGCCAAACTCTAAACCTTCAAATAAACATTCTATTTTGTATGCTCGAATAGCTCATGTATCAACAAAGGCTGTCCTTATCTTCCGTGTTAGGCGGGTTATTCTCAAGAGGAGTGGACTCCGCTTCTCACTCACGAGAAAATGGCTGGTCACCGGGATGCCCAGTCCCATGCTTTATGCAAACTAAATCAAAATTAATTGCAAAAAAAACTCCCCATGGGACCTGATGTATGTTGGAGGCACTCGTTGTTTCGAGCAAGCCATGGATTGGTGCTTGTTGGTGGAGGGGGAGTATAAACTTTACCATTTTGTTTGGGAACCGCCTATAATGTGTTTAGCATGGAAGATATCGCCATCTCTTAGTTGTTACGTTGACAATGAAAGTATACCGCTCAAAATGCAATTTATCTCTATTTCAAAACTGAGCTCTGGCACCTCTACAAATCCCTGCTTCCCTCTGCGAAGGGCCTATCAATTTACTTTTATGTTGAGTCATCACCCTCTTATTAAAGAGCACTAGCCGGAGAGCACAACTGTCATTTGCATTCATCACTATTAATCTATGTTGGGTATGACTATGGTTGGATCTCTTTTACCATGAATTACAATGTCTAGTCAATCCTTGATCTTTAAAGGTGCTCTGCATTTATGTTTTACCGTCTCAGAAAGGGCTAGCAAGATACCATCTTGTTATATCATATTATGATTGTTTTGAGAAAGTGTTGTCATCCGAGATTTATTATTATGGCTTGCTAGTTGATTATGCTATTGATATGAGTAATTATGAGACCTGAGAATTATTGCAAATGTGGTTAGTTATGATCTATGCTGAAAACTTGAATGCTGGCTTGACATAGTTACAACAACAAGAGCAAACAGAGTTTGTAAAAGTTTTTCTTTCTTTCTTTCAGTTTGTCAACTGAATTGCTTGAGGACAAGCAAGAGTTTAAGCTTGGGGGAGTTGATACGTCTCTGTCGTATCTACTTTTCCAAACACTTTTGCCCTTGTTTTGGACTCTAACTTGTATGATTTGAATGGAACTAACCTGGACTGACGCTGTTTTCAGCAGAATTACCTTGGTGTTGTTTTATGTGCAGAAAGCAAATATTTTCGGGAAGTCCTGAAACTCCACGGAATACCTTAGAAAAAATAGTAAAAAATCCTCACCAAATATGAAGACCAGGGGGCCCACACCCTTTCCACGAGGGTGGGGGCGCCCTCCCCTAGGGCGCGCCCCCTACCTCGTGGGCCCCCTATTGACCCCCCTATACTTGTGGGTTATCAATTATATTTGGAGGTTTTGAATTTCCTCTTCCTACTGTCAAGAAGAAATATGATATTCTTATTATTGGGGATGTGCATATCCTCGTTGAGGTAACTTAGTGTTATTCGAAATTTCTCCGGTTTCATGATTATCGGAATGAGTTTGTTAACAAGACTTGATCAACCTTGTTAGTGGATTCTTTTTTATGAGCATGAGATGGATGAAACTAGAAGCACAACCTTCTGTACCCTCTCTATATTTTTTGTTATTTATATTAAATAAGGTAAAAATATTATTTTTCTGTCTGTTTCCTGACTTATCCGTGCAATATAAAAATATCTCGAAAATAAAAGTCCTCAGAATGCCATGCCAATTTAATATGATTTTTCGGGAATATTTGAGGATTTACTGTGCAAAAATTACCGTGGGAGGAGCTGCCACCTGGCCACGAGGGTACTGGGCGCCCCCCTGCCTCGTGGGCCCACGGTGGCCCTCCTCCACTTATCCCAGCACCCATCTTCTTCCTCTGTCTCACACAAACCCAAAAAACCAACTCAAGCATTTCCAGCCACTTTTGCTGTGATTTTCGATCTCCTTGCTCAAAGCACCTCTCGCAAAACTGCTTGGGGAGATTGTTCCTTGGTATGTGACTCCTCCATTGGTCCAATTAGTTTTTGTTCTACTGCTTTATTCTTTGCAAATTTGTGCTGCATAGGTGACCATCTTCTTGAGCTTGCATGTCAAATTTATATGGTTCCAAGTAGTTCTAATGCTTGATATAGGCTCTAGGCACTTGTAGGAGTAGTTGCTATCAGTTTTATTGAAGTTGGTTCACTTTTGTTTGAAGTTACTAAAAATTTCAGATTATTTCAGAAAAATAATGAGGAGATTTTTGAGGGGCTCATCGAGCCAAAGCTTGAAGGAAAAGGCACCGAAGCCTAAGTATAATTTGCCGTGCACCGCGGAGATTCGGGCGTGTGAATGGCCTTCTGATGATTTCTTGAGAGCAGCCAGTATCTATGAAGATTTTCATGAATTGGCTCACAATGCAGGCCTCACCACTTTCGTCCCCGACCAATGCGATCAGTATCTCTTACTCACAAATACTTTTGTGCAAAACTTTCATTTTCATTCTAGGAACTCACCACCTACGGTGGAGTTTCATTTATATGATGAGCATAAGGAGATGTCACTTTATGATTTCTGTCAGATTTGTTTAGTCCCTTTTGAGGGCAAGACAGAAGAACCACATCATGACGATGTGGATGGGTTTATTGATACTATCACTGTAGGAGAAACTAGGAAGGTTTCGGATGCACGAATCACTAGCATACATTTTCCTGTTTTACGTTACTTTGCATTATTTGCTAGTCGTTGTTTAATTGGACGCGGAAACTGTGGAAACCTTAGTATCCCTGATATAATTATTCTGCACCACGGTTTATATAGTGATAACACTTTTAGTATGGGCGGTATTATTGCTAGACGGTTAAGTATGAACCGTACTAAGGGTCCCATCTTTGGAGGTGTCTATGCCACACGCCTAGCTGCACATTTTAACATACCTATTAGGCATGCTGAGAAGGAAGAGAAGGTGCTGCCCCGTGTTTATTTAGATCATAAAAGTATGGTGGCACATGATTTTATTGTTAAGAATAGGGCAGGAGAGCTTAAGTATCAATTGTTCTTTAACAAACATCATCCTGAGACTATTATCCTGCCTGCTCCTTCTTTGTTTAATTTTGTAGGACCCTACCTCGTTACGTGGGCTGCTGTCCAAGCTTACAAGAATCCTGCACCAGCCCTGGAACAGGAACCACAAGATGAGCCTCCACGACAATCTGTTTATTCTTGGGATCCAGAGATGACTGTCAGCCAGTGGCAGTCAGAGTCTTCTTCTTCATCACAGTACGATCCCAACTATTCTTCCTCATCACAGTACGACCCCAACAACTATTATTATGGATATCTGCCAGGCCAGCCATGGCCATAGACCAACTTAGGCCAAAAGCCTAAGCTTGGGGGAGTACGTATTTCTCACCGACATTACATTTATGTTCACACACACTCATTGCTAGATGTCGGTGCTCATACTTTTTCACTGTAATATCCATGCTAGTTTAGTTTCCTTTTCCTGCTTTCTTCTTGTGTGTTTGCTAAACCTTAAGAAAAACCAAAAAATTAGTAGTAGTTTATTTTTCTGCTGCAGTAGTAATAATTAAAAAGAAAACCCAAAAACATTTCCAGTTCTTCTTTTGCTTGTTGGGAGCTTTCCCGTGTAAATAGTTTTATTTCTTTTCTTTTACTTGGGGGTCAGTAGGAGAAGACCATAATTAAATTGTTGAAGTGGCTCTTATATGCATTATTGATTGATTTAACCAAGAGCCCGTATTGCCTTGTCTTCTCCTATTTATTGAATGCTTGTAGATTCCAGCTTAGTCCAATGCACGTACACCCTTATTGTTATTCACACCGTTCGGTTGTGCAAGTGAAAGGCAATTATGATGATATATGATGGACTGACTGAGATGAGAAAAGCTGGTATGAACTCGACCTCTTTTGTTTTTGTAAATATGATGAGTCCCTCGTTCTTGATTCAGCTTATTATGAATAAACATGTTTGCAATGACAATTAGAGATCATAGTTTCTTGTGCCATGCTTGATTAGCTATGAGTTATAATGATTTACGTTGTGTGCCAACATGCTATTGAGATGATTATGATGTGGTATGATGGGGTGGTATCCTCCTTTGAATGATTTAAGTGACTTGACTTGGCACATGTAGTTGAAACAAAATCAACATAGCCTTCACGATATTTATGTTCATGGTGGCTTATATCCTACTCATGCTTGCATCCAATGTTTATTAATTTTAATGCATGTACATTGCTGTTGTCGCTCTCTAGTTGGTCGCTTCCCAGTCTTTTGCTAGCCTTCACTTGTACTAAGCGGGAATACTGCTTGTGCATCCAATCCCTTAAACCCCAAAGTTATTCCAGATGAGTCCACCATACCTTCCTATATGCGGTATCTACCTGCCGTTCCAAGTAAATTTGTATGTGCCAAACTCTAAACCTTCAAATAAACATTCTGTTTTGTATGCTCGAATAGCTCGTGTATCAACCAAGGCTGTCCTTATCTTCCATGTTAGGCGGGTTATTCTCAAGAGGAGTGGACTCCGCTCCTCACTCACGAGAAAATGGCTGGTCACCGGGATGCCCAATCCCATGCTTTATGCAAACTAAATCAAAATTAATTGCAAACAAAACTCCCCCTGGGACCTGATGTATGTTGGAGGCACTTGTTGTTTCGAGCAAGCCATGGATTGATGCTTGTTGGTGGAGGGGGAGTATAAACTTTACCATTCTATTTGGGAACCGCCTATAATGTGTTTAGCATGGAAGATATCGCCATCTCTTAGTTGGTACGTTGACAATGAAAGTATACCGCTCAAAATACAATTTATCTCTATTTCAAAACCGAGCTCTGGCACCTCTACAAATCCCTGCTTCTCTCTGCGAAGGGCCTATCCATTTACTTTTATGTTGAGTCATCACCCTCTTATTAAAAAGCACTAGCTAGAGAGCACAGCTGTCATTTGCATTCATCACTATTAATCTATGTTGGGTGTGACTATGATTGGATCTCTTTTACCATGAATTACAATGTCTAGTCAGTCCTTGATCTTTAAAGGTGCTCTGCATTTATGTTTTGCGGTCTCAGAAAGGGCTAGCGAGATACCATCTTGTTATATCATATTATGATTGTCTTGAGGAAGTGTTGTCATCCGAGATTTATTATTATGACTTGCTATTTGATTATGCTATTGATATGAGTAATTATGAGACCTAAGAATTATTGCAAATGTGGTTAGTTATGATCTATGCTGAAAACTTGAATGCTGGCTTGACATAGTTACAACAACAAGAGCAAGCCGAGTTTGTAAAAGTTTTTCTTTCTTTCTTTCATTTTGTCAACTGAATTGCTTGAGGACAAGCAAGGGTTTAAGCTTGGGGGAGTTGATACGTCTCCGTCGTATCTACTTTTCCAAACACTTTTGCCCGTGTTTTGGACTCTAACTTGTATGATTTGAATGGAACTAACCCAGACTGACGCTGTTTTCAGTAGAATTGCCATGGTGTTGTTTTATGTGCAGAAAACAAATATTCTCGGAATGACCTAAAACTCCACGGAACATCTTAGAAAAAAATAATAAAAAATCCTCGCCAAAGATGAAGACCAGGGGGCCCACACCCGTCTCACGAGGGGTGGGGGCGCGCCCCCCCTAGGGCGCGCCCCTACCTCGTGGCCCCCTGGATGCCCTTCGACGCCAACTCCAACTCTATATATTTGCTTTCAGAGAGAAAAAAATCAGAGAGAAGAAATCATCACGTTTTACGATACGGAGCCGCCGTAAAGCCCTCAAACCTATCAGGAGGGCTGATCTGGAGTCCGTTTGGGGCTCTGGAGAGGGGGATTCGTCACCGTCGTCATCATCAACCATCCTCCATCACCAATTTCATGATGCTCACCGCCGTGCGTGAGTAATTCCATCGTAGGCTTGCTAGACGGTGATGGGTTGGATGAGATTTATCATGTAATCGAGTTAGTTTTGTTAGGGTTTGATCCCTAGTATCCATTATGTTCTGAGATTGATGTTGCTATGACTTTGCTATGCTTAATGCTTGTCACTAGGGCCCGAGTGCCACGATTTCAGATCTGAACCTATTATGTTTTCATGAATATATGTGAGTTCTTGATCCTCTCTTGCATGCCTATAGTCACCTACTATGTGTTATGATCCGGCAACCCCGAAGTGACAATAATCGGGACCACTCCCGGTGATGACCATAGTTTGAGGAGTTCATGTATTCACTATGTGCTAATGCTTTGTTCTGGTTCTCTATTAAAAGGAGGCCTTAATATCCCTTACTTTCCAATAGGACCCCGCTGCCACGGGAGGGTAGGACAAAAGATGTCATGCAAGTTCTTTTCCATAAGCACGTATGACTATATACGGAATACATGCCTACATTACATTGATGAATTGGAGCTAGTTCTGTGTCACCCTATGTTATGACTGTTACATGATGAACCGCATCCGGCATAATTATCCATCACTGATCCGGTGCCTACGAGTTTTCCATATACTGGTTCTCGCTTATTTACTTTCCCGCAGCCATTGTTACAATCACTACAAAATACCAAAAACATTACTTTTGCTGTCTTTACTTTTGTTGCCGCTACCACCACTATCATATTACTTTGCTACTAAACACTTCGCTGCAGATACTAAGTTTCTAGGTGTGGTTGAATTGACAACTCAGCTGCTAATACTTGAGAATATTCTTTGGCTCCCCTTGTGTCGAATAAATAAATTTGGGTTGAATACTCTACCCTCGAAAGATGTAGTGATCCCCTATACTTGTGGGTTATCACACCACCAAATAACACGTATCACTACGGCTATTTAAGCCACGCTCTGCCTCTGCCATTCCGCATCCATCTCCCATCCTCTCTGCCATCTGCCCTTCTTGCTCTTCGACCACTTCTCCTTCTTCTAGCACATCCTCAGCCATGCAGTACACCGGACCAACCTACCACTTCCCACCCATCGTGCCAGAGAGGCTCTACCCTCCTGGCGTGTACGTTGAGCGCACACTACGTGTGTGGGCAATCTCAAGGTGGAGGACCGCAAGGAACTTCACCGAGTTCTTTCTCGCGTTCGGCTACCACCACCTCCCGCGGGGATCTCCAAGGATGTTCCATGTCGAGTAGGTCACCCAAAACGGGGTGGTGGTTGCTCTCCTTGCCCACTTCACCAACACATTCGACGCCTTGTACCTCCTCGGCCGGGTGTTTTTGTGTGGCTGCGAGTTCATCGCTTTCACCACCCACAACATGTTCAAGGAGTACACCAACATCTTCCCCACCGCGTCCCGCATGCACACTCTTACGTACCCCATCGACAACGCCCCGGAGGAGTAGTGAAGGGTGCCCGGAGGAGGAGCGAGGTGGAGAAGGCAGCGTCTAGGGTTCTAAACCCTCTATCTATTTTTTGAGTCTATGTTATGTTAAGTTGTAATTGAACTATGTTGGAGATGCTATGGGCTTGTTGGCCCTTTTATCAAGTTCTATTATTAAGTTTTCTATCTATTCTGTTATGAAGTTCTTCCTAGTTTCAACTATGTGATCGTGCTATGGGCTTGTTGGCCCTATCTACATGTTTGTTGATTGTTTTCTTAGAGAGCTCTCTTTGTTAGTTAGCACCTAGTGCATGCAGCCACAAAGAACCCTTCTTTTTTTTACAAAAGCCACAAATATGTAGCAACCTAGCTAGTGCATGCAGCCACAACATATTTGTCGTAGCAAAACGGGTGCAGATGCGAGTGGATCGAAAAGGCTGCAACTCATCATAAAAAACGATGCTCTAAATCGAGGAGACAAGCGTGCGACAAGAGAGGAACCAGCGGTAGCGACCGTCGCTGCATCCATGGCGGCAGGCGTGCATGAAAGCGGCTCGGTTACTGCATCATGGCGGCACGCATCAGCGCATGCAGGCTCGGTTGGCGCATGCAAGCTCGGTCGGCGCATCGACGCATGCAAGCAGGCTTGTTGGGTGCATGCATAGCAGGCTTCTGTCGTGGCGGCGTGCGCAGGCGTTTTAATGCAAGGGACGGCCCAACGAAACCACGTCCCAACGGTCGAACAGCTACACCCCCAACACGGCCCCACTCGTCAGAGTTGACAGTCAAAGCACTGACCCGACGGCGACGTCCGTTGTGACCTCTTCTAAGCTACACCCCCAACGCGGCCCCACTTGTCAGAGTTAACAGTCAAAGCACTGACCCGACGGCGACGTCCGTTGTGACCTCTTCTAAGGGTTTCGGGCAAGGGAGTGGGGAAAAGTGAGCAAAAGTTAAGAGCGTGGGGGATGAATGAGTAAAGCTAAGGAACCAGGGGCACAGATGTAAAAATCCCTTATTTTATAGTAGGCATGAACATGAATATAGACATACATAGGATATTCTTCCATAATATATACAATTTAATTTATAGAAATCCATGTTGTTTAATAGTAGGAAGAACACACTTGCATCGACAAAAATACAAAATTGAAATATAAGGCCCGAGTAACAATACAGATAGGCAACACAATAGAATCTAGTATGACACTACTAGGAAAACGCTTATAGATAGGAGTTTACCAGTAGCGTTTGTTTATGACCCCACGCTACTAGTAGTTAGTAGTAGTGCTGGCTAGAAAGAGCGCTACTGGTATAAGTTAGCAGCGGCGCTTGTTATCTAAACCCACGCTACTGCTAAGTGTAACACACCACAATATTTGATCAATAAATATTAGCAGCGCTTGTTGCCCAACCAGCGCTACTGTTATTTCTGGATCTATAGCGCCTGTTGGTATAAACGCGCTACTGCTATTTTTTCTATCTATAAAATTTTACCAGTAGCGTGTTTTTTTAGCCCGCGCTATAGGTAGTGCACCACCAGCCGTAGATATGTTGCAAGCTGCCATAGCAGTAGCGCGCATAGGAGACCCGCGCTACTGCTATGCCCACCACCCACCTACCACCTTTCCCCTCCTTCCTCCCCTTTCTTCTTCCTCTCCCCTTCCTTTAGAGCCCTCCCTTCCCCTCTTCTTTACCCTTCCATCACCCCCTCTTCTTTGCCCCTCCACCACACCCCTCCATTAGAGCCCCCTCCCTCCCCCTCTTCTTTGCCCTCCACCACCCCCCTCTTCTTTGCCCTCCACCACCACCCCCTCCATTAATGCCCTCCCCCCCTCTTCTTTACCCTCCACCACCCCCTTCCATTAATGCCTTCCCTCTTCTCCTCTCCCTCTCCTCCCATTCTCTCCGGAGCTAGCTAGCTAGTTAGAGCTATATATCTATAGAGCTACTAGGTAATTAAGAAGAAAGGTGCTCGATATCCCTCTCGACACATAGGTGAGTGAAGCCAGATGACAGAGATGAGCCGAAGCTGAGACACCTCGCAGATGCTAGCCAGTGGAGAGCATTAAATGCTGAATTTGAATTTTTCACAAATGATCTAAGGAACATCGTGCTTGGCGCTAGTAGTGATGGCATGAATCCATTTGGCAACCAGAACACCAATCATAGCACATGGCCCATGTTTGTATGGATGTACAACCTCCCCCCTGGTTGTGCATGAAGGAAAAATACATACACATGGCTATGCTTATTCAAGGGCCGAGACAACCGGGAAATGATATAAATCTGTATCTCGGGTTACTGAAAAAGGAGTTACAGACCTTATAGACAACGCCGGCCAAGACATGGGATGCAAGCAAAGGAGAGTATTTCTACATGAGAGCCGCACTGATCACGACGGTGCAGCACTATCTCGGTTACGGCTATCTCTCCGGCCAGGTGAGCAACGGATATTGCGGATGCACGAGGTGCATGGATGATACAACTTCTCTGCAGCTATCGAAAGATGGCGGGTCTTCGAAAATCGTGTACATGGGGCATCGAAGATGGCTCGAGAAGGATGGCCCATGGAGAAAGCGTGCAGATCTATTCAATGGTAAGGCTGAGCATCGAGGTCCTCAACGTAAGCGTAGCGGTGCAAAAATATATGAGTTATTGAAGAACTGGAAAGAGTGCCCCTCGCCGGGAAAGACGAAGAAAAAGGCGCCGGAGCCCCTGCTGAAGATATGGAAGACGAGATCTATTTTCTGGGACTTGGAATATTGGCCCATACTCGACACGCCTCATAGCCTTGATCAAATGCATATCACAAAAAATATCCTTGAGAGTTTGCTTGGAACATTGATGAACATGCCGGAGAGGACCAAGGATGGGCCGAATGCAAGAAAAGACTTGGAATTTTTGAAAATCAGGAAGGATCTCCAAATGCCCGGTAAAAGGTCGTCAGAGGAGACGGAGACGGAAGATAGGGGCAAAAAAGTAAACAAGAAGGAAGAACAATATTGCCCCCCTCTTGCTTCACGTTAGATCCGAAGGAGGTCGATCAAATGTTCAAGTGCCTTGTCGGAATCAAAGTTAGTTCCGGATACTGTGGGAAAATAAGCAGATATCTGGACACTAAGAAAAAAAGGTTCAGTGGGATGAAGTCTCACGACTGTCATGTGATGATGACGCAGTTACTCCCGGTTGCATTTAGAGGGATTATGGACACACATGTGCGTGAGACGCTTACTGATCTATGCCACTTTTTTGATGCTATCTCTCGAAAGTCGATCAGTGTGAAGCAACTCCATAGGCTACAGGAAGAGATCGTTGTCATACTGAATGAGCTAGAGATGTACTTGCCGCCCGCGTTCTTTGATGTCATGGTGCATCTATGTGTCCACATCATGGACGACATCATCGACCTAGGGCCGACATTCCTGCATAGCATGATGCCGTTCGAGAGGATGAATGGGGTCATCAAAGGATTTGTTCGTAACATGTCCCGTCCAGATGGAAGCATAGCCCAGGGATATCTGACCAAAGAGTGCATCTCTTTCTGTGAGAGTTATCTGACCAAAGACCCTGTTGTTGGTTTGCCCGTCAACAAGCACTGTGGAAGGCTCGAAGGCGAAGGTCACACCAACGGTCATAGGGATGTGAATGTGTTACGCTCGGGCCGACAAAACGACATTGACAGGGCAAACTTAGTAGTGCTACAACACCTAGATGTGCTAGAAGATTTCCTGACACTGCACAAAGAGACCATCGCAAAGAAGTACCGTGACCGTGGGGTGCACATGACGGATGCTGAAGTTATTAGAGAGCACAACTCCACTTTCGTGTGTTGGTTCAAAGAGCGAGTTCTGGCTAATCCTCCGGAAGAGGGTTGTCCGAACGGAACACTCATATATGCCTTAGCACATGGCCCCTCGACCAACCTCGCGACTTATCAAGCATACGATATCAATGGATACACGTTCTACACGGAGGAGAAAGATATAAACAGTGATGACCAAAACTCAGGGGTGACGATGGAAGCCATGACCGGGAATGTAATTGAAAGATATTACGGAAGGGTCGAAGAGATATGGGAGCTTAACTACTCTGGATTGCATAGCGCGACGATGTTCCATGTCAGATGGGCTAAAAATGTACACAGAGAAAACCGACATTTCACTACCATGTTTATACCCGACTCTGATAATATCCGTACCGTCCACACCATCGCCAAAAATGAGCCATGGGTACACGCTAAACACGTGACACAATGTTTCTTCATAACTGATCCGATCAATCCCAGCCGTGTTGTCGTGAGGAGAAGCAAAAGGAGCATCGCCGGAATGGATGGAGTCGCCAACGAGGAAGACTATGACCAGTACGGTGATCCGATGAGGGAAGATGATGCTGATGATGACGAAACATATGTCAAAAGAAGAATGAAGACTACATTACCTACGAAAGATCGTAATCCCTGGAGAATGAAAAGTCACAACCATGGGCTCAATTATTCGACAACGAATAAAAGAGGGAAGAAGATCAGTCTGAAGTGTCATCGTCGCCCAAGCTGACAAACTAATCCCAAAGTTTGTGTGTGTCTAGCTATTTTGTATACCGCCGATAGTGGTCAAAAGAAATAGGAAGGAAGTTTGTGGAATATGAAAAAGAAAAAGAATAATAAAAATAAAAAGATAAATATAAATAAAATAAAAAGGAAGAAAGTTTGTGGAATATGAAAAAGAACAAGAAAAATAAAAAGAAAAAGAAAAAGAATAATAAAAGTAAAAGGATAAATAAAAATAAAATAAAAAAGAAGGAAGTTTGTGGAATATGAAAAAGAAAAAGAAAAATAAAAAAATAAAAAGAAAAAGTTAGCAGTAGCGCGTTTTCGCTAGGGCAGCGCTATAGCTAAGAAAAAGAAAAATAAAAAAAGAAGAAGAGAAAGTTAGCAGTAGCGCGTTTTTGCCAGGGCAGCGCTATAGCTAAGAAAAAGAAAAAGGAAAAAAGAAAAAGAAAAAGTTAGCAGTAGTGCGTTTTCGCTAGAGCGGCGCTATAGCTAAGTTAGCTATAGCGCGTTTTGCCAAGACGCGCTATCGCTAAGTTGCGTATATAGAGCCATGCACTGCGCCCATCTCTTTCCTCTGTCACTCTCGCTCGATCCGCTCGATCCCCTTTCTCTGTGGCGCACCTCCCCGCTGCCGACGCTACACCAGACCCAGACGCCGCGCCTGCCCACGCCGCCGTCGACGCGCGCTGCCCCGACACTCACTCCCCCCTTGCCGCCCCGTCCCCATAGGTCCACCCGCCGGCCCGGCCCCTCCTTCCGTGCCGCCCCTCTCCCCCGAGTTCTCCCCTCCACCGGCTGGTGCCCCTCCCCCGAGCAGTCCCTCCACTGGCTAGCGCCCCTCCCCCAGCAGTCTCTCTCTCTCTTTCTCTCTCTCTCTCTCTGACCGGCCATATGTGTTCTCTGCAGCAGGTTTGGCTGGAAGCAAGGTGCTCGGCGAGGAGGAGAAGGTGGCCAGAAGCAAGGTGCTCAGCAAGGTGCAGCAGGTTCTCACCCTGCAGTCTGTTTTTTTGCTGTCATTGATGCATGTGTGCTGCTGCTGTGTGCTGCTGCTGTTTTCAGTTAGAGCAAACTAGAATTGTTCACTAACAGAATTCAAAGCAAACTAGAATACAAATATGATCTCATTTGATGAATTCAGTTAGAGCACACTGTTCAGTTACAGAAATTTTTGAAATTTTCAGTTAACTGAACATTTTAGTTTTGATAATTGTCCAAACTTCAGCAAATTTCAATTTTGATAACTGAACATTTAGTGTTGGACCAACTATCTTGATAAGCACAAGGAATTAACCTACAAAATGTAACCAAATATGGACTAAAAACTGGTTATCAAAAAAAGTAAATGAAGTAGCCACTGAAAATGGAGTACCTAGCATCATTGCAAATCACAATGCTCAAAAAGTATCTTGGAAAGTGTCATGTTTGCGGGAAATTTGGAACTGAAAAAATGCTGTGATCAATTTTGCATTTTTCTGCCACTGAAGATTAGTGGAAACTGAAGATTGTTTTTTGTATTAAGCCACAAGTAGTTGTATTGGCAGCAAGTAGCTAGTTGGCAGAAAGTATTGTTAGTGAAATTTTGCGGTGATCAATTTTGCATTTCTGTAACTAGTTGGCAGAAAGTATTGTTATTTGAATGCAATGTTGATGGACACAACAGTAAGTTTATGAAATGAAATGAAATGATGTCCATTGGAGTCCATTTGGAGTTGCTCCATTACTTGCGAGATGCTCTATATGTGACCTATGTTTTGCCGGTTGCGAGTGACCTATGTTTTGCCGGAAATGTTGATTTATTTCCATTCCGGCAAATTTCAGGCGCTCTATACGTGCACTTTCTAGCAAAGGCCATGCCGAAATTTTCCGTGAATTTCGGCATGACTTGTGCTAGAAAGTTGGACATATCGAGTGCTTGAGATTTGTCGCGACGGGAATGAAACGACATTTCTGGCAAAACAAAGGTCACTTTTTTTTCATTATTCACTTTATTATATAAAGCTCGATAATTAAACGACTACGACATTGAACCCTAGGAAACATGACCGACACCGATGAGGCCGGAGGTTCTCAGTCCCAATTAGGTCGAGCACACGCCTACCTCGACTTTCTGGCGGATCAGGAGAGACAGCAAGCTGGGTGTCCGGACCGCCTTGTCATGACGAATGAAGATGGTGGTGGCGCCGGCGCCGACACTGATGCCACCAACGACACCGGCACTGAGACTGGCGCTGATGATGTTCCTAACTACAGCACGGAAGGTGGGACCTCCCAAGCCAGTGAGGGAAAGAAGGAAAAGAGGACACGACACCCAAATGAGCTCGACACCGGAAGACTGGTGGTCATGGCGGTGCACCCTGGCGAGTTCGAGCCAATAGAGCCGCGAGAAGTGGCAGCGTGTTACGGCAACCAACTAGCATGCATCCTACGGGATACTGCTAACATCAACACCACAAAAATACAGAATAATGAACATTTGAAGAAGCTGCTTCTAACTAGGTTGCATGCAAGATTCCTGTTCCCCGGTCAGAATGACGATGTCGACCCATGGGATGATGATGGCATGAAAAAAATCAACAACAAAGCCCTAGGGAAGTTCAGCAATGCATTGAGCGCTTGGAAAACTAGGGTGAAAAGGGAGATTCAAGTAGACCATGAAACCTACGCCGAGATTGTTGCAGACAATCCGAAAATTACGATAGAGGACTTTGAAAGGTTCAAGGAGACTTGCAATGAAGAAACTGCCAAGGCCAGGTCGGAGAGAGGCAAGTAGCTGCAGGCAAAGAACATGGGGAACCACCGCCTAGGAAGTTGTGGTTACACGGGAAAGAGGCCCGTGTGGGCTAAGGAGGACGCAGAACATGAACGTCAGGGGATCCCAGACCCATTGGCTGAGTTCACCGACCAGCAGGAGCACGGCTTCATCAGGGCCCGATTCTCGTGGGACCCCAAGAAAAAGATTTTTTTCACCGACGGGCCGACTAGGAAATTCATGAGAATATGGGTAATTATCCTTTTACCACCTTACATATTAGGTTCTGATCAATGAAGTCTACTACATTCTTGTCGCATTCGTAAATGATTCACGGTCCATTTTGCAGAGAAACCAACACAAGCTTGCGGTCGAGAGCGACTCGTCGACTCAGTTGTCGGCGAAGTACAAGTGGGACACTCCTTTCAAGCGGGCCATGAACATAACGATGGGACACCCGCCCGGCCAGCGGCCGCAATATGGACGTGTGCACGGCGCCAGGGATGGCGCCACGTGGAAGTACTATTATAACGAGGACCTCGAGGCCAAAAGACAGAGAAAGAAGTTCAGTCAAGTGACTATCGACGAGAAGGTGGCGTGGGCGATGGAGAAAGAAAAAGCTGAGACCAAAGCTGAGATAATCGCTGCCTGTAGAGATGATATGGTGGCTGCCTTTACAAGCTTGATTCCAACAGTGGTCACATGGGTGCAAAAAAATCCAAACGCGCCACCAAGTGATTTTCCCATGCCCAGCTTCATAGGGAGCAACTCAATGAACACCGCACCCATACCCATACCTATTATGGCAACTGCACCCGCACCTCCTCCAGCACCTGCTCCTGCACCCAGCTCTCACAGCAGCCCTAGCTCCGTCTCTGGCTTGAATGTTGGGCCGTCGACATTGGCTGAGCTCGACAACCTCACGGTAAATACGCGTCGTCGCACCTTCATCAACTCAACTCATTAATTAATCTTCAGTTGCCGTTCTTTTTGGATCTCTGACGCCACACGTATATGTCTTTGTAGGCCGACTCCACTCCGTGCACCCTCCTTTACAACATGAAGGGCGGGTTGGTGGATGTGACGAAGGGTACTATAGTGAAGCCTAAGGATCGATTGTTTCACCGCCGACAGATGCCTGATAACGCCTTAAGGGTCTCCGTGGCAAGTGTGAAAGCGGGCTACGAGGGTCTCCCTCGTCCGATACAAACCGATGGAGAGGATGACGAGACCCACACGCAGCTTGGCCAATGCAAAAAATTGGCCGATCCCGTGGCCGAAAAATCTTCTTCATGTCGAGGTGGCCGGGAGCACACCAACGGGACCTCGGGAAGGTATGACCACAACACCACCTACACAAGTACAACCATCGTTTGTGCTGCTTGCTGAGATCGAGAGACATGGGGAAGGAGGGCTAACCGTTCCGCCGGCAGATGATGCCATCTGCCCCATGGATGAGGATAGGGATCATGACATGGAGGAGGCCGACGATGACCCTAACCAGTATTTCAATACTGCCTTTGACAACGAAGTAACAATGAGTCAACCATATGAATATGAGATGCATGTACCAGAGCCGGAACATCCTCAAGAGTGCAAGAAGTCTTTGTTCATGCAATCCTCGCAGGACACGCCTCCAGATGCCGGCTCCACCCAAGCTCAACTAATTAGCCAGAGTCGTCCAAAGCTGAGCCCGACAACATTAGGGGTGGTGCTCAGGGAGGGTCTGACAGACCCACCAGCACCTGAGCCCACCAAGAAGAAGCATAGGAAGAGACGGGCGGCGAGAAAATCCAATAAAGCTGGCAATGTTGGTTCTAGTAGCCAACCGCCTTTGACCAAGGTTGACCGTGTACCGATGAAACATGCGCCATTAATCCATGTCACCGTAGAGCCAATGGTACCGACGAATGCACTAGCTGCCATAGAAGGGGATCTCAGGAGACTCCATGACCATGTGCTTTCGACAGAGAGAAGCCTCCTCGCCTCGGATGATCCAAGATACCCACTTTATACGGTTCATGTGCCGAGCAGTTGCAAGATGTATGTCCTCACATGCCCCGCGGACCTCTTCTTCCTAAGGTTTGATTACATCTTCCAGATGTTTCAAATGAGGACACTTGATTTTACGTTCGTCCGCCTGTATGCGCTGCACATGAACTACATCGTCAGGAGAGAGCAAGTCACCGGTCTTGCGGTCGCGGACTCATACTACATGCATGAGGGCTTCTTGTCAATCAACGACGCCAACCGTCAATATGCGAGTCAGTACATCGAAGAATTCTTGGTCAGCAATAAGGACAAAGAAACGATTCTCCTACCTTATCATCCCAGGTAAGTCATCTGCGGATAGCACTATAACACATACATCCTTTCGTGCATTTCAATAGTTACTTTGCACGCATGGAGACTAAACTTGATCGTGTATTTTTCACAGCGGGGGGTGTCGTGCCGTTCTCATTGTTCTTTACCCGCGTTACTCCCGCGCTCTATATTTGGACCCGTCGAAGAACATACAGAAGAAAGATTACACACACATAAAGTATGTTCTGAACAGAGCTATGCTGGGCTTCAGCATGCGGGGTGGCTGTTGGGTTTCGTAGTAATTTCAAAAAATTTCCTACGCACACGCAAGATCATGTGATGCATAGCAACGAGGGGGAGAGTGTTGTCTACGTACCCAACGCAGACCGACTGCGGAAGCGATGACACGACGTAGAGGAAGTAGTCGTACGTCTTCATGATCCAACCGATCAAGTACCGAAACTACGGCACCTCCGAGTTCGAGCACACGTTCAGCTCGATGACGATCCCCGGACTCCGATCCAGCAAAGTGTCGGGGTAGAGTTTCGTCAGCACGACGGCGTGGTGACGATCTTGATGAACTACAGCAGCAGGGCTTCGCCTAAACTCCGCTACAGTATTATCGAGGTATATGGTGGCAGGGGGCACCGCACACGGCTAAGGAATAGATCACGTGGATCAACTTGTGTGTTCTAGGGTGCCTCTACCTCAGTATATAAAGGAGCCAAGGGGGGAGGGGGGCGCCGGCCAAGGGAGAGGGCGCAGGAGGAGTCCTACTCCTTCCGGGAGTAGGACTCCCCCCAATCCTATTCCAACTAGGATTCCCCAAGGGGGGAAAGAGGGAGAGGGGTGGCCGGCCACCTCTCCTAATCCTAATAGGACTAGGGGAGGGGGGAGGTGCGCAGCCCGCTTGGGCTGCCCCTTTCTCCTTTCCACTAAGGCCCATGAAGGCCCATATGGCTCCCGGGGGGTTCCGGTAACCTCCCGGTAACCCGGTAAAATCCCGATTTCACCTGGAACACTTCCGATGTCCAAACATAGGCTTCCAATATATCAATCTTTACGTCTCGACCATTTTGAGACTCCTCGTCATGTTCGTGATCATATCCGGGACTCCAAACAACCTTCGGTACATCAAAATGCATAAACTCATAATGTAACTGTCATCGTAACCTTAAGCGTGCGGACCCTACGGGTTCGAGAACAATGTAGACATGACCGAGACACATCTCCGGTCAATAACCAATAGCGGGACCTAGAAGCCCATATTGGCTCCTACATATTCTACGAAGATTTTTATCGGTCAGACCGCATAACAACATACGTTGTTCCCTTTGTCATCGGTATGTTACTTGCACGAGATTCGATCGTCGGTATCCAATACCTAGTTGAATCTCGTTACCGGCAAGTCTCTTTACTCGTTCCGTAATACATCATCTCACAACTAACATATTAGTTGTAATGCTTGCAAGGCTTATGTGATGTGTATTACCGAGAGGGCCCAGAGATACCTCTCCGACAATCGGAGTGACAAATCCTAATCTCGAAATACGCCAACCCAACATCTACCTTTGGAGACACCTGTAATGCTCCTTTATAATCACCCAGTTACGTTGTGACGTTTGGTAGCACCCAAAGTGTTCCTCCGGTAAACGGGAGTTGCATAATCTCATAGTCATAGGAACATGTATAAGTTATGAAGAAAAAAATAGCAACATACTAAACGATCGGGTGCTAAGCTAATGGAATGGGTCATGTCAATCAGATCATTCAACTAATGATGTGACCTGTTAATCAAATAACAACTATTGTTCATGGTTAGGAAACATAACCATCTTTGATTAACGAGCTAGTCAAGTAGAGGCATACTAGTGACACTTTGTTTGTCTATGTATTCACACATGTATTATGTTTCCGGTTAATACATTCTAGCATGAATAATAAACATTTATCATGATATAAGGAAATAAATAATAACTTTATTATTGCCTCTAGGGCATATTTCCTTCAGTCTCCCACTTGCACTAGAGTCAATAATCTAGATTACACAGTAATGATTCTAACACCCATGGAGCCTTGGTGCTGATCATGTTTTGCTCGTGGAAGAGGCTTAGTCAACGGGTCTGCACATTCAGATCCATATGTATCTTGCAAATCTCTATGTCTCCCACCTGGACTAGATCCCGGATGGAATTGAAGCGTCTCTTGATGTGCTTGGTCCTTTTGTGAAATCTGGATTCCTTTGCCAAGGCAATTGCACCAGTATTGTCACAAAAGATTTTCATTGGACCCGATGCACTAGGTATGACACCTAGATCGGATATGAACTCCTTCATCCAAACTCCTTCGTTCGCTGCTTCCGAAGCAGCTATGTACTCCGCTTCACATGTAGATCCCGCTACGACGCTTTGTTTAGAACTGCACCAACTGACAGCTCCACCGTTTAATGTAAACACGTATCCGGTTTGCGATTTAGAATCGTCCGGATCAGTGTCAAAGCTTGCATCAACGTAACCTTTTACGGTGAGCTCTTTGTCACCTCCATATACGAGAAACATATCCTTAGTCCTTTTCGGGTATTTCAGGATGTTCTTGACCGCTGTCCAGTGATCCACTCCTGGATTACTTTGGTACCTCCCTGCTAAACTTATAGCAAGGCACACATCAGGTCTGGTACACAGCATTGCATACATGATAGAGCCTATGGCTGAAGCATAGGGAACATCTTTCATTTTCTCTCTATCTTCTGCAGTGGTCGGGCATTGAGTCTTACTCAACTTCACACCTTGTAACACAGGCAAGAACCCTTTCTTTGCTTGATCCATCTTGAACTTCTTCAAAACTTTTTGTCAAGGTTGTGCTTTGTGAAGTCCATTTAAGGCGTGTCTTGATGGTATCTCTATAGATCCTTAATGCCTAATATGTAGTAGCTTCACGAGGTCTTTCATTGAAAAACTTTTATTTCAAGTATCCCTTTATGCTATCCAAGAAAATTCTATATCATTTTCCAAATTTAGCAATATGTCATCCACATTATAATATCAGGAAAATGCTACCGAGCCCCCACTCACTTTCTTGTAAATACAGGCTTCTCCGAAAGTCTGGTATAAAACCAAATGCTTTTGATCACATAATCAAAACGTTTATTTCCAACTCCGAGAGGGCTTGCCAACCAGTCCATAAATGGATCGCTGGAGGCTTGCACTTTGTTAGCTCCCTTTTGGATCCGACAAAACCTTCCTGCATCATATACAACTCTTTTTCGAGAAATCCATTCAGGAATGCAGTTTGACTCCACCTGCAAATTTCCTAATCATAAAATGCGCGGCAATTCGGCTAACAATGATTCGGACCGGACTTAAGCCATCGCTACGGGTGAGAAGCTGTCTCAGTCAATTCCCTTGAACTTGCCCGGAAAACCTTTTGGCGACAAGTGTAGCTTTGTAGACAGTAAAACATTACCATTAGCGTCAGTCTTCTTTTCAAAGATCCCATTTATTTTCAATTGCTTGCCGATCATCGGGGCAAGTCAAACCAGAGGTCCAATACTTTGTTTTCAATAACATGGGATTCCATTCTCAGGTTTCATGGCTTCAAGCCATTTGCGGAATCTGGGCTCCACCATCGCTTTCTTCATAGTTCGTAGGTTCATCATGATCTAGTATCATGACTTCCAGAACAGGATTACCGTACCACTCTGGTGCGGATCTTACTCTGCTTGATCTACGAGGTTCAGTAGTATCTTGATCTGAAGTTTCATGATCATTATCATTGGCTTCCTCACTAACTTGTGTAGGTGTCACTGAAACAGTTTTCTGTGATGAACTACTTTCCAGTAAGGGAGCAGGTACAGTTACCTCGTCAAGTTCTACTTTCCTCCCACTCACTTCTTTCGAGAGAAACTCCTTCTCTAGAAACGATCCATTCTTAGCAACGAATGTCTTGCCTTCGGACCTGTGATAGAAGGTGTACCCAACGGTTTCCTTTGGGTATCCTATGAAGACACATTTCTCCGATTTGGGTTCGAGCTTATCAGGTTGAAGCTTTTTCACATAAGCATCGCAGCCCCAAACTTTAAGAAATGACAACTTTGGTTTCTTGCCAAACCACAGTTCATAAGGTGTCGTCTCAACGGATTTTGATGGTGCCCTATTTAACGTGAATGCGGTCGTCTCTAGAGCATAACCCCAAAACGATAGCGGTAAATCAGTAAGAGACATCATAGATCGCACCATATCTAGTAAAGTACGATTACGACGTTCGGACACACCATTACGCTGTGGTGTTCCGGGTGGCGTGAGTTGCGAAACTATTCCATAGATTTTCAAATGTACATCAAACTCGTAACTCAAATATTCTCCTCCACGATCAGATCGTAGAAACTTTATTTTCTTGTTACGATGATTTTCAACTTCACTCTGAAATTCTTTGAACTTTTCAAATGTTTCAGACTTATGTTTCATTAAGTAGATATACCCATATCTGCTTAAATCATCTGTGAAGGTGAGAAAATAATGATATCCGCCACGAGCCTCAATATTCATCGGACCACATACATCGGTATGTATGATTTCCAACAAGTCTGTTGCTCTCTCCATAGTACCGGAGAACGGTGTTTTAGTCATCTTGCCCATGAGGCACGGTTCGCAAGTACCAAGTGATTCATAATCAAGTGGTTCCAAAAGTCCATCAGTATGGAGTTTCTTCATGTGCTTTATACCGATATGACCTAAACGACAGTGCCACAAATAAGTTGCACTTTCATTATCAACTCTGCATCTTTTGGCTTCAACATTATGAATATGTGTATTACTACTATCGAGATTCAATAAGAATAGACCACTCTTCAAGGGTGCATGACCATAAAAGATATTACTCATATAAATAGAACAACCATTATTCTCTGATTTAAATGAATAACCGTCTCGCATTAAACAAGATCCAGATATAATGTTCATGCTCAACGCTGGCACCAAATAACAATTATTTAGGTCTAATATTAATCCCGAAGGTAGATGTAGAGGTAGCGTGCCGACCGCGATCACATCGACTTTGGAACCGTTTCCCACGCGCATCGTCACCTCGTCCTTTGCCAGTGCCCGCTTATTCCGTAGTCCCTGTTTCGAGTTGCAAATATTAGCAACAGAACCAGTATCAAATACCCAGGTGCTACTGCGAGCTCTAGTAAGGTACACATCAATAACATGTATATCACATATACCTTTGTTCACCTTGCCATCCTTCTCATCCGCCAAATACTTGGGGCAGTTCCGCTTCCAGTGACCAGTCTGCTTGCAGTAGAAGCACTCAGTTTCAGGGTTAGGTCCAGACTTGGGTTTCTTCTCCTAAGCAGCAACTTGTTTGCCGTTCTTCTTGAAGTTCCCCTTCTTCTTCCCTTTGCCCTTTTTCTTGAAACTAGTGGTTTTGTTAACCATCAACACTTGATGCTCCTTTTTGATTTCTACCTCCGCAGCTTTCAGCATTGTGAAGAGCTCGGGAATAGTCTTGTTCATCCCTTGCATATTATAGTTCATCACGAAGCTCTTGTAGCTTGGTGGCAGTGATTGGAGAATTCTGTCAATGACGCAATCATCCAGAAGATTAACTCCCAATTGAATCAAGTGATTATTATACCCAGACATTTTGAGTATATGCTCACTAACAGAACTGTTCTCCTCCATCTTGCAGCTATAGAACTTATTGGAGACTTCAAATCTCTCAATTCGGGCATTTGCTTGAAATATTAACTTCAACTCCTGGAACATCTCATATGCTCCATGACGTTCAAAACGTCGTTGAAGTCCCGATTCTAAGACGTAAAGCATGGCACACTGAACTATCGAGTAGTCATCAGCTTTGCTCTGCCAAGACATTCATAACATCTGGTGTTGCTCCAGCAGCAGGCCTGGCACCCAGCGGTGCTTTCCAGGACGTAATTCTTCTGTGCAGCAATGAGGATAATCCTCAAGTTACGGACCCAGTCCGTGTAATTGCTACCATCATCTTTCAACTTTGCTTTCTCAAGGAATGCATTAAAATTCAATGGAACAACAGCACGAGCCATCTATCTACAATCAACATAAACAAGCAAGATACTATCAGGTACTAAGTTCATGATAAATTTAAGTTCAATTAATCATATTACTTAAGAACTCCCACTTAGACAGACATCCCTCTAATCTTCTAAGTGATTACGTGATCCAAATCAACTAAACCATAACCGATCATCACGTGAGATGGAGTAGTTTTCAATGGTGAACATCGTTTATGTTGATCATATCTACTATATGATTCACGCTCGACCTTTCGGTCTCCGTGTTCCGAGGCCATATCTGCATATGCTAGGCTCGTCAAGTTTAACCTGAGTATTCTGCGTGTGCAAAACTGGCTTGCACCCGTTGTAGATGGACGTAGAGCTTATCACACCCGATCATCACGTGGTGTCTGGGCACGACAAACTTTGGCAACGGTGCATACTCAGGGAGAACACTTCTTGATAATTTAGTGAGAGATCATCTTATAATGCTACCGTCAATCAAAGCAAGATAAGATGCATAAAAAGATAAACATCACATGCAATCAATATAAGTGATATGATATGGCCATCATCATCTTGTGCTTGTGATCTCCATCTCCGAAGCACCTTCATGATCACCATCGTCACCGGCGCGACACCTTGATCTCCATCGTAGCATCGTTGTCATCTCGCCAATCTTATGCTTTCACGACTATCACTACCGTTTAGTAATAAAGTAAAGCATTACATCGCGATTGCATTGCATACAATAAAGCGACAACCATATGGCTCCTGCCAGTTGCCGATAACTCGGTTACAAAACATGATCATCTCATACAATAAAATTCAGCATCATGCCTTGACCATATCACATCACAACATGCCATGCAAAAACAAGTTAGACGTCCTCTACTTTGTTGTTGCAAGTTTTACGTGGCTGCTACGGGCTTAAGTAAGAACCAATCTCACCTACGCATCAAAACCACAACGATAGTTTGTCAAATAGACTCCGTTTTAACCTTCGCAAGGACCGGGCGTAGCCATACTTGGTTCAACTAAAGTTGGAGAGACAGTCGCCCGCAAGCCATCTCTGTGCAAAGCACGTCGAGGGAACCGGTCTCGCGTAAGCGTACGCGTAAGGTTGGTCCGGGTCGTCTCGTCCAACAATACCGCCGAACCAAAGTATGACATGCTGGTAGGCAGTATGACTTGTATCGTCCACAACTCACTTGTGTTCTACTCGTGCATATAACATCAACATAAATAACCTGGCTCTGATACCACTGTTGGGTTTTCGTAGTAATTTCAAAAAAATTCCTACGCACACGCAAGATCATGTGATGCATAGCAACGAGGGGGAGACTGTTGTCTACGTACCCAACGCAGACCGACTGCGGAAGCGATGACACGACGTAGAGGAAGTAGTCGTACGTCTTCATGATCCAACCGATCAAGTACCGAAACTACGGCACCTCCGAGTTCGAGCACACGTTCAGCTCGATGACGATCCCCGGACTCCGATCCAGCAAAGTGTCGGGGTAGAGTTTCGTCAGCATGACGGCGTGGTGACGATCTTGATGAACTACAGCAGCAGGGCTTCGCCTAAACTCCGCTACAGTATTATCGAGGTATATGGTGGCAGGGGGCACCGCACACGGCTAAGGAATAGATCACGTGGATCAACTTGTGTGTTCTAGGGTGCCTCTACCTCAGTATATAAAGGAGCCAAGGGGGGAGGGGGGCGCCGGCCAAGGGAGAGGGCGCAGGAGGAGTCCTACTCCTTCCGGGAGTAGGACTCCCCCCCCCAATCCTATTCCAACTAGGATTCCCCAAGGGGGGAAAGAGGGAGAGGGGTGGCCGGCCACCTCTCCTAGTCCTAATAGGACTAGGGGAGGGGGGAGGTGCGCAGCCCCCTTGGGCTGCCCCTTTCTCCTTTCCACTAAGGCCCATGAAGGCCCATATGGCTCCCGGGGGGTTCCGGTAACCTCCCGGTAACCCGGTAAAATCCCGATTTCACCCGGAACACTTCCGATGTCCAAACATAGGCTTCCAATATATCAATCTTTACGTCTCGACCATTTAGAGACTCCTTGTCATGTCCATGATCATATCCGGGACTCCGAACAACCTTCGGTACATCAAAATGCATAAACTCATAATGTAACTGTCATCGTAACCTTAAGCGTGCGGACCCTACGGGTTCGAGAACAATGTAGACATGACCGAGACACATCTCCGGTCAATAACCAATAGCGGGACCTAGATGCCCATATTGGCTCCTACATATTCTACGAAGATCTTTATCGGTCAGACCGCATAACAACATGCGTTGTTCCCTTTGTCATCGGTATGTTACTTGCCCGAGATTCGATCGTCGGTATCCAATACCTAGTTGAATCTCGTTACCGGCAAGTCTCTTTACTCATTCCGTAATACATCATCTCACAACTGACATATTATTTGTAATGCTTGCAAGGCTTATGTGATGTGTATTACCGAGAGGGCCCAGAGATACCTCTCCGACAATCGGAGTGACAAATCCTAATCTCGAAATACGCCAACCCAACATCTACCTTTGGAGACACCTGTAATGCTCCTTTATAATCACCCAGTTACGTTGTGACGTTTGGTAGCACCCAAAGTGTTCCTCCGGTAAACGGGAGTTGCATAATCTCATAGTCATAGGAACATGTATAAGTTATGAAGAAAGCAATAGCAACATGCTAAACGATCGGGTGCTAAGATAATGGAATGGGTCATGTCAATCAGATCATTCAACTAATGATGTGACCTCGTTAATCAAATAACAACTCATTATTCATGGTCAGGAAACATAACCATCTTTGATTAACGATCTAGTCAAGTAGAGGCATACTAGTGACACTTTGTTTGTCTATGTATTCACACATGTATTATGTTTCCGGTTAATACAATTCTAGCATGAATAATAAACATTTATCATGATTATAAGGAAATAAATAATAACTTTATTGTTGCCTCTAGGGCATATTTCCTTCAGTGGCTACATCCAATGCAAAAAAAACAAATAAGGCCGGGCTTTGTTTCAGCCACAAGACTGACTTCTGTTGCATCGAGCAACCGGCAAGAAGTGAGAATGATGGATTCTACGTCATCCATCTAATGATGGAGTACAGAAGGGATGTGCAATCACTTTGCATGAAATCTTCATCCGATACCCATATCCAGAGATGGGCCGAAGCCTTTGGAGCCGTGCCGGATAATCGACTTTGAAATGATTTCTACCGGATCCAACAGGAAATTGCGTCCATCATCATCAAAGATGTCCTCGAAGAGAATGTGATGTTCTACGGCGGCCCAATATCGCGAGCTAACGTCCGAACCCGCATTGCCCTACATCGTCAGGACATGACACCTTTCACTAAGCTTGGGTGCACCCTTCCGGATATGGACAGATGGGAAGAGTGCACTGCTTAAAAACAATGTGTCTATTTAGTTACTAGTTACTTTATGTACGTTGAAACTTCGAATCTCTCAGTACGACGAAACTATTAGATGTATGGTGCCGCACTCTAGTTAATTACTTTCGGTATGATGAAATTTGTTAAATATGTTTACTATATATGTTGCTTCTATTTCATAACTGTTTTGTTGAATTCGCTTCATGGTATATATATATGTGCATCTCTGACAGGTATATAGGTCAACGATGGCGAGGAAGTGGTATGCCGTGTATGTAGGGCATGTTCCGGGTGTGTATGATGAGTGGCCAGAGTGTCAGGCCCAAGTCTCTGGCTTCTCCGGCGGAAGCCAGAAAGGGTTTGATAGCAGAGAAGAATCCGAAGCTAGTTACTTGAGATTCATAGCACAACAGGGGATTCAGAACCAGCACCGCTGCAAAAACTACTACATCATACCGCTTTTGATCATCGTAATCGCTCTTATCGTGTATGTCTTAGTTTAGGTAGATGATGAAACATGTGTCTATGGTGACAATGTAAGAGACATGTGATCATTAACTTGTATCGCTATTTCGAGATGATGATGATATCGACATCATTTGTGTTGAGACTATGTTGATATGATGAGACTATGTTGTACCACTTCAATGATGATGATGAGACATTCCTTTTTCATATAGTTTCAGTTTATGTGTATGTTGTAACAGTATAGAACCTGTAAAAATACGAATACAACAACATAAAAAAAAGAAAATACTAGCAGTAGTGTGGGGTATTGGAGTAGTAGCAGCGCTGCTTACCAGTAGCATTTTTTTGAAGGGCCATGCTACTAGTATTAGCAGTAGCGATGGACAGAGGCGCGCTACTGCTAGATACAGATAGCAGTAGCGCTGGTTCAAACAAGCGCTACTGCTAAAAAATAGCTGTAGCGCCGTAGCAGTAGCGCGCATGCCCGCGCTACTAATAGCCAAAAAACCAGCGCTACTGGTAAGGGTTTTCCTAGTAGTGTGATATTCTGTTCAAGCATACCAATAAATGTACACACTTTTGGGCTATTTTTCCTAAGCTGTTGACTTTTCTTTTGAAAATGGATCTCTCCAAAGTTGTTTGTGCCTATAAATTTCTGTAAGCATGTGCAAACTTTAAATGCTCCTTGTCTGTCGCTCAGGCTGGCGAGTCGGGCATGCAACAGAGGCGGAAGGATTAGGGCGAGCGGTGGCAGCCGGGGGGGGGGGGAGGAGCAGGAGGTCTCGCACACCTGCCTCCTCCTTGCATCAGCCGTCTGGTCGATTCGTCGCACCACCACATCAAGAAGATTGTCCCCGGGATTATTGTTTATACTACCATTTTTCTTATTGCAAATGTTGATGGTTGTGTCATATCACTATCACCAATTTAGCTCATGAACATTTTAGTTGTAACAAATGATCTTGCCTTAAGAATATAATTCATATGTAATTGTTTGATTCTGTCATGTTTACTTCTCTTTTGCTACTCAGTTACACCGGGTAGATCAAATGATTTTTTTCTCTGCCTTGATCAAATCATGGAGTGCTTCCTTCATATGATTTATTGTTTGCACAAACTTAACTTGCATTAACACTATTGTAGCCAAATATCTTCCACTCCTACCGACATTAAACTTAACCGATAAATCAATACTATTAATATGGTTACTAACGGAATTATTCCATGCTTACATGCGCTGATAATTCCAAATTGGTGACCTCCTATCTTTACCTACTAATAAACCAGCTATTGCTTCTGGTCATCCGTCGTGGTTGTTTTGCAAAAAAGCCCCTCGGTTTACAGGAATTCAACCCGCAGTCTTGTTTCAAGTGGCTAAAAACGTTTCATTCTTACAAATAAGACCCTGCGTTTTCTGAGTGATCAACCCACGCTGGAGAAGAGCGGCAGGGCTGGACCTTGCAAGGCCCGATCCGTGCGTGGCAGGGGTTGGGGGCGGATCCAGACGCGGGCGGCGAGTCGGCGGTCGCCGGTGACGATGAGGAAGGCCGAAGCAAAAATTCTGAGGCGGATCCATGACATCCATGACTCCTGGGCAGAAAGGAGACAGGGGGTGATGGAGAGAAGAAGGAAGAAAGGAGGGTCGTTGCAGTTCAGACGAGGCGGCGGCTTGCTACAGCAGACAACGCGAGCAGGAGGTGCGTCGGCGCGGCGCAGGGGCCGTCGCGACGGTGGTGGCCACAGCGTCATAGGTACGGAGGCAGAGCGGCTCAGGCAGGGAGGCGCGATGCAGCAGGAGAGAAGGAGCACAACGGTGAGGCGAGGAAGAGCGAGGCCAACGGTGATGCAGCCTCACCGGGGTCGGGCGGAGCCAGCCGGCCTCCCAGGCCGCGCGCGCAGAGGCGCGGCAGCGGGCACGGTTAGGCGCCGGCCAGGGGAGGCGCAGGTCGCGGCGGCCGGAGACGGCGCGCGGGCGGAGGGGCAGCCGCGGGCTCGGCTGGGCGGAGCAGCACGGGCGAGGCGCGCACGCGGCCGTGGCCTACAGCGATAGCGGAGGCGGGGTGGTGCGCAGGAGGGCAAGCGCCGCGAGCGGCGTGAGTCTAGTGTGCGCCTGATGTGCCTCCCCTGGCGGCGCAAGGGGGGCGAAGAGATTGGGAGAGAGGAGCGAGGTTCGATCGGGCTAGGTTAGGTTAAGGTGCGGCTGGGCTGGGCCTTAGGCCAAATGGGCCGGCCAGGTTAGTTGCTAGGCTGCTCTCTCTCTCTGTCTCTCCATCTCCTAATTCTCCTCTTTTTTTGTTTATTAAATATAATGAGAGAAAGAGTAAATGTGATAGAGGTATATGAACGGTATTCTGGAAAGGTGTTGTTTTTCCTGGACTTGCGAAAATGTGCTTGTTCCAAGAAAATTAGAAGTGGTCAATGCAAGGTTTAAATTCAAATTCATTTGAATTTAATTCAAATGGGTTTGAACTAGGACTAGGTTTTAGATGTGTCCAAAAATTATGATAATCTGGTGGAGCTTGGCAAACTGATGAAAGAATTATTGGTAAAGTTTGGGGACTAACCTTGAAGTAGAAAAAAGCATGGGATTTTTGGAATGGCTCAAAAGGAATTTGGAAGAGCAATTGTATAAAATAGAAGGAAGGCTCAAATGATTTTTTTTGGAAATGTTCACAGTTTTAAATTATGTGTGAATTATTTAATGTCATGATGTAATGCAAATGTAAAACAAATAAAACAAACATTATAAAATATGCAAGTTAGTGGAAGGTATGCAATTTATCGATTAAAAGATCAAAAATAAAACAAGGGTGTAATCATAGGCAGGCGACGTGCCGTGCTAACATGGAGAAGCCCATCTTTAGCACCCTCACCGACTCATGAGGCGGAATCGAAGTCTGGTGTAAAGTAGGGCATTGTCCTCGACGCTCCTCCAAAAATGTTGGATCCCTGTTAAGACCGAGTTCATGTTGCTTGAGTGGAGTATTATTTAATTCATAATGATGCACAGTTTCGTCGGGTCTGGTTTCACCATTTAAGATCATGGAACAAACCATGTATTGGGATGGATAAATGCGAGGTGTATGATTCATCAATATAGGTAAAGCAGGGTCTATCATTCCTTGAGATCGCTACCATGTCCACAAAACTTTACGTGGTTTGTTCTCCCGTTGCAACGCACGGGCATATTTCCTAGTTATATAGCAAAAACAAGTTTAACATGGTACACTTAATACACACCACCCAACATGCTTGCTACCAATCATTCAATCATATATTCGTTTACTCATGAACAACAGGTTCTCATATTTTTCATGTGTCTACCATGCAGTTCAATAATATTTTGACAAGATCATTCAAATGTGGTCAGACAAGCTTTCTGCGATTTACGGAAACACATCACTTTGTATACATTGACTTTGTTATTATATACAGAGTTATATGTTGAGAAGTATTGGTGCTAAACTGCTAATTATATCGAGTCAAAAATTGGCAATACTTTGTATATATCGATTCTCATTCTCCTTTTCCAGGGTCAGTGAAATAAGAGGAAGGACATCCTTTTCATTTCCAAACTGGCCAAGTATATAGTTTGTGGTCCCCTCTGGGTCCTAGGCCTTTCTTTAAGAAGGTGCTGGTCAATACAGGTTCATGTTGTGCTTTCTTTCTATTGTCCTCTTCCTAGCAATTGGTTAGTGATAGTTTCAAGGATGGCTATGAAGGAAATATGCCCTAGAGACAATAATAATGTTATTATTTTATTTCCTTATATCATGATAAATGTTTATTATTCATGCTAGAATTGTATTATCCGGAAACATAATACTTGTGTGAATACATAGACAAACCAAACATCACTAGTATGCCTCTACTTGACTAGCTCGTTGATCAAAGATGGTTATGTTTCCTAGCCATAGACATGTGTTGTCATTTGATTAATGGGATCACATCATTAGGAGAATGATGTGATTGACATGACCCATTCCATTATCTTAGCACCCGATCGTTTAGTATGTTGCTATTGCTTTCTTCATGACTTATACATGTTCCTATGACTATGAGATTATGCAACTCCCGTTTACCGGAGGAACACTTTGTGTGCTACCAAACGTCACAATGTAACTGGGTGATTATAAAGGAGCTCTACAGGTGTCTCCAAAGGTAAATGTTGGGTTGGCGTATTTCGAGATTAGGATTTGTCACTACGATTGTCGGAGAGGTATCTCTGGGCCCTCTCAGTAATGCACATCACATAAGCCTTGCAAGCATTGCAACTAATGAGTTAGTTGCGAGATGATGTATTACGAAACGAGTAAAGAGACTTGCCGGTAACGAGATTGAACTAGGTATTGAGATACCGACGATCGAATCTCGGGCAAGTAACATACCGATTACAAAGGGAACAAAGTATGTTGTTATGTGATCTGACCGATAAAGATCTTCGTAGAATATGTAGGAGACAATATGAGCATCCAGGTTCTACTATTGGTTATTGACCGGAGACGTGTCTCGGCCATGTCTACATTGTTCTCCAACCCGTAGGGTCCGCACGCTTAAGGTTTCGATGACAGGTATATTATGAGTTTATGCTTTTTGATGTACCGAAGTTTGTTCGGAGTCCCGGATGTGATCACGGACATGACGAGGAGTCTCGAAATGATCGAGACATAAAGATTGATATATTGGAAGCCTATATGTGGATATCGGAAGTGTTCCGGGTGAAATCGGGATTTTACCGGAGTACCGGGAGGTTACCGGAACCCCCCGGGAGGTATATGGGCCTTAGTGGGCTTTAGTGGAAGAGAGGAGAGGTGGCCAGGGCTGGGCCGCGCGCCCCCCCCCTAGTCCGAATAGGACAAGGAGAGGGGGGCGGCGCCCCCCCTTCCTTCTCTCTCTCCTCTCTCCCCCTTCCCGAATCCTATTCCAACTAGGAAAGGGGAGATTCCTACTCCCGGCGCGCCCTCCTCCTGGCCGGCCGCACCCCCCCTTGATCCTTTATATACGAGGGCAGGGGGCACCCCTAGACACACAAGTTGATCCACGTGATCATGTTCTTAACCATGTGCGGTGCCCCCTTCCACCATAATCCTCGATAATATTGTAGCGGTGCTTAGGCAAAGCCCTACACGGTAGTACATCAAGATCGTCACCACGCCGTCATGCTGACGGAACTCTTCCCCGACACTTTGCTGGATCGGAGTCCGGGGGTCGTCATCGAGCTGAACGTGTGCTAGAACTCGGAGGTGCCGTAGCTTCGGTGCTTGATCGGTCGGGCCGTGAAGACGTACGACTACATCAACCGCGTTGTGCTAACACTTCCGCTGTCGGTCTAGAAGGGTACGTAGATCACACTCTCCCCTCTCGTTGCTATGCATCACCATGATCTTGTGTGTGCATAGGAAAATTTTGAAATTACTACGTTCCTCAACAGTGGTATCAGAGCCTAGGTTTTATGTGTTGATGTTATATGCACGAGTAGAACACAAGTGAGTTGTGGGCGATATAAGTCATACTGCTTACCAGCATGTCATACTTTGGTTCGGCGGTATTGTTGGACGAAGCGGCCCGGACCGACATTACGCGTACGCTTACGCGAGACCGGTTCTCCCGACGTGCTTTGCACATAGGTGGCTTGCGGGTGACAGTTTCTCCAACTTTAGTTGAACCGAGTGTGGCTACGCCCGGTCCTTGCGAAGGTTAAAACAGCACCAACTTGACAAACTATCGTTGTGGTTTTGATGCGTAGGTAAGATTGGTCCTTGCTTAAGTCCATAGCAGCCACGTAAAACTTGCAACAACAAAGTAGAGGACGTCTAACTTGTTTTTGCAGGGCATGTTGTGATGTGATATGGTCAAGACATGATGCTAAATTTTATTGTATGAGATGATCATGTTTTGTAACCGAGTTATCGGCAACTGGCAGGAGCCATATGGTTGTCTCTTTATTGTATGCAATGCAATCGCGCTGTAATGCTTTACTTTATCACTAAGCGGTAGCGATAGTCGTGGAAGCATAAGATTGGCGAGACGACAATGATGCTACGATGGAGATCAAGGTGTCGCGCCGGTGACGATGGTGATCACGACGGTGCTTCGAAGATGGAGATCACAAGCACAAGATCATGATGGCCATATCATATCACTTATATTGATTGCATGTGATGTTTATCTTTTATGCATCTTATCTTGCTTTGATTGACGGTAGCATTATAAGATGATCTCTCACTAATTATCAAGAAGTGTTCTCCCTGAGTATGCACCGTTGCGAAAGTTCTTCGTGCTGAGACACCACGTGATGATCGGGTGTGATAGGCTCTACGTTCAAATACAACGGGTGCAAAACAGTTGCACACGCGGAATACTCAGGTTATACTTGACGAGCCAAGCATATACAGATATGGCCTCGGAACACGGAGACCGAAAGGTCGAGCGTGAATCATATAGTAGATATGATCAACATAGTGATGTTCACCAATGAAACTACTCCATCTCACGTGATGATCGGACATGGTTTAGTTGATTTGGATCACGTAATCACTTAGAGGATTAGAGGGATGTCTATCTAAGTGGGAGTTCTTTAAGTAATATGATTAATTGAACCTAAATTTATCATGAAACTTAGTACCTGATAGTATCTTGCTTGTTTATGCTTGATTGTAGATAGATGGCCCGTGCTGTTGTTCCGTTGAATTTTAATGCGTTCCTTGAGAAAGCAAAGTTGAAAGATGATGGTAGCAATTACACGGACTGGGTCCGTAACTTGAGGATTATCCTCATTGCTGCACAGAAGAATTACATCCTGGAAGCACTGCTAGGTGCCAGGCCTGCTACTGGAGCAACACCAGATGTTATGAACGTCTGGTAGAGCAAAGCTGATGACTACTCGATAGTTCAGTGTGCCATGCTTTACGGCTTAGAATCGGGACTTCAACGACATTTTGAACGTCATGGAGCATATGAGATGTTCCAGGAGTTGAAGTTAATATTTCAATCAAATGCCCGGATTGAGAGATATGAAGTCTCCAATAAGTTCTATAGCTGCAAGATGGAGGAGAACAGTTCTGTCAGTGAGCATATACTCAAAATGTCTGGGTATAATAATCACTTGATTCAATTGGGATTTAATCTTCCAGATGATTGCGTCATTGACAGAATTCTCCAATCACTGCCACCAAGCTACAAGAGCTTCGTGATGAACTATAATATGCAAGGGATGAATAAGACTATTCCCGAGCTCTTCGCAATGCTGAAAGCTGCGGAGGTAGAAATCAAGGAGCATCAAGTGTTGATGGTCAACAAGACCACTAGTATCAAGAAAAAGGGCAAAGGGAAGAAGAAGGGGAACTTCAAAAAGAACAGCAAGCAAGTTGCTACTCAAGAGAAGAAACCCAAACCTGGACCCAAGCCTGAAACTGAGTGCTTCTACTGCAAGCAGACTGGTCACTGGAAGCGGAACTGCCCCAAGTATTTGGCGGATAAGAAGGATGGCAAGGTGAACAAAGGGACTACGGATTAAGCGAAGATTGGCTAAAGACGAGGTGACGATGCGCGTGGGAAATGGTTCCAAAGTCGATGTGATCGCAGTCGGCACGCTACCTCTACATCTACCTTCGGGATTAGTATTAGACCTAAATAATTGTTATTTGGTGCCAGCGTTAAGCATGAACATTATATCTGGATCTTGTTTAATGCGAGACGGTTATTCATTTAAATCTGAGAATAATGGTTGTTCTATTTATATGAGTAATATCTTTTATGGTCATGCACCCTTAAAGAGTGGTCTATTCTT
The DNA here is from genome assembly GCF_003073215.2 of Triticum urartu. NCBI lineage: Eukaryota > Viridiplantae > Streptophyta > Magnoliopsida > Poales > Poaceae > Triticum > Triticum urartu. Next base: position 650,841,972 of record NC_053024.1, on the reverse strand, counting down.
ATTAAATCTCGATAGTAGTGACACACATATTCATAGTGTTGAAGCCAAAAGATGCAGAGTTGATAATGATAGTGCAACTTATTTGTGGCACTGCCATTTAGGTCATATCGGTATAAAGCGCATGAAGAAACTCCATACTGATGGGCTTTTGGAACCACTTGATTATGAATCACTTGGTACTTGCGAACCGTGCCTTATGGGTAAGATGACAAAAACACCGTTCTCCGATACTATGGAGAGAGCAACAGATTTATTGGAAATCATACATACAGATGTATGTGGTCTGATGAATGTTGAGGCTCGTGGCGGATATCGTTATTTTCTCACCTTCACAGATGACTTAAGCAGATATGGGTATATCTACTTAATGAAACATAAGTCTGAAACGTTTGAAAAGTTCAAAGAATTTCAGAGTGAAGTTGAAAATCATCGTAACAAGAAAATAAAATTCCTATGATCTGATCGTGGAGGAGAATATTTGAGTTACGAGTTTTGTGTACATTTGAAACAATGTGGAATAGTTTCGCAACTCACGCCACCCGGAACACCACAGCGTAATGGTGTGTCCGAACATCGTAATCGTACTTTACTAGATATGGTGCGATCTATGATGTCTCTTACTGATTTACCGCTATCGTTTTGGGTATATGCTCTAGAGACAGCCGCATTCACGTTAAATAGGGCACCATCAAAATCCGTTGAGACGACGCCTTATGAACTGTGGTTTGGCAAGAAACCAAAGTTGTCGTTTCTGAAAGTTTGGGGCTGCGATGCTTATGTGAAAAAGCTTCAACCTGATAAGCTCGAACCCAAATCGTAGAAATGTGTCTTCATAGGATATCCAAAGGAAACCATTGGATACACCTTCTATCACAGATCTGAAGGCAAGAATTTTGTTGCTAAATTCAGAAACTTTCTGGAGAAGGAGTTTCTCTCGAAAGAAGTGAGTGGGAGGAAAGTAGAACTTGACGAGGTAACTGTACCTGCTCCCTTATTGGAAAGTAGTACATCGCAGAAACCTGTTTCTGTGACACCTACACCAATTAGTGAGGAAGCTAATGATAATGATCATGAAACTTTAGAACAAGATACTACTGAACCTCGTAGATCAACCAGAGTAAGATCCGCGCCAGAGTGGTACGGTAATCCTGTTCTGGAAGTCATGCTACTAGATCCATTTATGGACTGCATTCCTGAATGGATTTCTGCAAGAAGAGTTGTATATGATGCAGCCGAAAGGTTTTGTCGATCCAAAGGGAGCTAACAAAGTGTGCAAGCTCCAGCGATCCATTTATGGACTGGTGTAAGCCTCTCGGAGTTGGAATAAACGCTTTGATAGTGTGATCAAAGCATTTGGTTTTTTACAGACTTTTGGAGAAGCCTGTATTTACAAGAAAGTGAGTGGGAGCTCTGTAGCATTTCTGATATTATATGTAGATGACATATTGCTAATCGGAAATGATATAGAATTTCTGGATAGCATAAAAGGATACTTGAATAAGAGTTTTTCAATGAAAGACCTCGGTGAAGCTGCTTACATATTGGGCATTAAGATCTATAGAGATAGATCAAGATGCTTAATTGGACTTTCACAAAGCACATACCTTGACAAAGTTTTGAAGAAGTTCAAAATGGATCAAGCAAAGAAAGGATTCTTGCCTGTGTTACAAGGTGTGAAATTGAGTAAGACTCAATCCCCGACCAATGCAGAAGATAGAGAGAAAATGAAAGATGTTCCCTATGCTTCAGCAATAGGCTCTATCATGTATGCAATGCTGTGTACCAGACCTGATGTGTGTCTTGCTATAAGTCTAGCAGGGAGGTACCAAAGTAATCCAGGAGTGGATCACTGGACAGCGGTCAAGAACATCCTGAAATACCTGAAAAGGACTAAGGATATGTTTCTCATATATGGAGGTGACAAAGAGCTCATCGTAAAAGGTTACGTTGATGCAAGCTTTGACACTGATCCGGATGATTCTAAATCGCAAACTGGATACGTGTTTACATTAAACGGTGGAGCTGTCAGTTGGTGCAGTTCTAGACAAAGCGTTGTGGCGGGATCTACATGTGAAGCGGAGTACATAGCTGCTACGGAAGCAGCAAACGAAGGAGTCTGGATGAAGGAGTTCATATCCGATCTAGGTGTCATACCTAGTGCATCGGGTACAATGAAAATCTTTTGTGACAATACTGGTGCAATTGCCTTGGCAAAGGAATCCAGATTTCACAAAAGGACCAAACACATCAAGAGACGCTTCAACTCCATCCGGGATCTAGTCCAGGTGGGAGACATAGAGATTTGCAAGATACATATGGATCTGAATATAGCAGACCCGTTAACTAAGCCTCTTCCACGAGCAAAACATGATCAGCACCAAAGCTCCATGGGTGTTAGATTCATTACAGTGTAATCTAGATTATTGACTCTAGTGCAAGTGGGAGACTAAAGGAAATATGCCCTAGAGGCAACAATAAAGTTATTATTTATTTCCTTATAATCATGATAAATGTTTATTATTCATGCTAGAATTGTATTAACCGGAAACATAATACATGTGTGAATACATGGACAAACAAAGTGTCACTAGTATGCCTCTACTTGACTAGCTCGTTAATCAAAGATGGTTATGTTTCCTGACCATGAACAATGAGTTGTTATTTGATTAACGAGGTCACATCATTAGTTGAATGATCTGATTGACATGACCCATTCCATTAGCTTAGCACCCGATCGCTTAGTATGTTGCTATTGCTTTCTTCATGACTTATACGTGTTCCTATGACTATGAGATTATGCAACTCCCATTTACCGGAGGAACACTTTGTGTGCTACCAAACGTCACAACGTAACTGGGTGATTATAAAGGAGCTCTACAGGTGTCTCCAAAGGTAAATGTTGGGTTGGCGTATTTCGAGATTAGGATTTGTCACTCCGATTGTCGGAGAGGTATCTCTGGGCCCTCTCGGTAATGCACATCACATAAGCCTTGCAAGCATTGCAACTAATGAGTTAGTTGCGAGATGATGTATTACGAAACGAGTAAAGAGACTTGCCGGTAACGATATTAAACTAGGTATTGAGATACCGACGATCGAATCTCGGGAAAGTAACATACCGATGACAAAGGGAACAAAGTATGTTGTTATGCGGTCTGACCGATAAAGATCTTCGTAGAATATGTAGGAGCCAATATGAGCATCCAGGTTCCGCTATTGGTTATTGACCGGAGACGTGTCTCGGTCATGTCTACATTGTTCTCGAACCCGTAGGGTCCACACGCTTAAGGTTTCGATGACAGGTATATTATGAGTTTATGATTTTTGATGTACCGAAGTTTGTTCGGAGTCCCAGATGTGATCACGGACATGACGAGGAGTCTCGAAATGGTCGAGACATAAAGATTGATATATTGGAAGCCTATATTTGGATATCGGAAGTGTTCCGGGTGAAATCGGGATTTTACCGGAGTACTGGGAGGTTACCGGAACCCCCCGGGAGGTATATGGGCCTTAGTGGGCTTTAGTGGAAGAGAGGAGAGGTGGCCAGGGCTGGGCCGCGCGCCCCTCCCCCCCCCTAGTCCGAATAGGACAAGGAGAGGGGGCGGCGCCCCCCCCTTTCCTTCTCTCTCTCCTCTTTCCCCCTTCCCGAATCCTATTCCAACTAGGAAAGGGGGGATTCCTACTCCCGGTGGGAGTAGGACTCCTCCTGGCGCGCCCTCCTCCTGGCCGGCCGCACCCCCCCTTGATCCTTTATATACGAGGGCAGGGGGCACCCCTAGACACACAAGTTGATCCACGTGATCATGTTCTTAACCATGTGCGGTGCCCCCTTCCACCATAATCCTCGATAATATTGTAGCGGTGCTTAGGCGAAGCCCTGCGACGGTAGTACATCAAGATCGTCACCACGCCGTCATGCTGACGGAACTCTTCCCCGACACTTTGCTGGATCGGAGTCCGGGGATCGTCATCGAGCTGAACGTGTGCTAGAACTCGGAGGTGCCGTAG